>NW_027591331.1:0-94975 GCF_964213995.1 Mustelus asterias | reverse complement strand
AGAGAGAGAGGGGGAAAACGAGAGAGAGAGGGGGGAAAACGAGAGAGAGAGGGGGGAAAACGAGAGAGAGAGGGGGGAAAACGAGAGAGAGAGGGGGGAAAACGAGAGAGAGAGGGGGAAAACGAGAGAGAGAGGGGGGAAAACGAGAGAGAGAGGGGGGAAAACGAGAGAGAGAGGGGGGAAAACGAGAGAGAGAGGGGGGAAAACGAGAGAGAGAGGGGGAAAACGAGAGAGAGAGGGGGGAAAACGAGAGAGAGAGGGGGGAAAACGAGAGAGAGAGGGGGGAAAACGAGAGAGAGAGGGGGAAAACGAGAGAGAGAGGGGGGAAAACGAGAGAGAGAGGGGGAAAACGAGAGAGAGAGGGGGGAAAACGAGAGAGAGAGGGGGGAAAACGAGAGAGAGAGGGGGGAAAACGAGAGAGAGAGGGGGGAAAACGAGAGAGAGAGGGGGAAAACGAGAGAGAGAGAGGGGAAAACGAGAGAGAGAGGGGGGAAAACGAGAGAGAGAGGGGGGAAAACGAGAGAGAGAGGGGGGAAAACGAGAGAGAGAGGGGGAAAACGAGAGAGAGAGGGGGGAAAACGAGAGAGAGAGGGGGAAAACGAGAGAGAGAGGGGGAAAACGAGAGAGAGAGGGGGAAAACGAGAGAGAGAGGGGGGAAAACGAGAGAGAGAGGGGGAAAACGAGAGAGAGAGGGGGAAAACGAGAGAGAGAGGGGGGAAAACGAGAGAGAGAGGGGGGAAAACGAGAGAGAGAGGGGGAAAACGAGAGAGAGAGGGGGGAAAACGAGAGAGAGAGGGGGAAAACGAGAGAGAGAGGGGGGAAAACGAGAGAGAGAGGGGGGAAAACGAGAGAGAGAGGGGGGAAAACGAGAGAGAGAGGGGGGAAAACGAGAGAGAGAGGGGGGAAAACGAGAGAGAGAGGGGGGAAAACGAGAGAGAGAGGGGGGGAAAACGAGAGAGAGAGGGGGGAAAACGAGAGAGAGAGGGGGGAAAACGAGAGAGAGAGGGGGGAAAACGAGAGAGAGAGGGGGGAAAACGAGAGAGAGAGGGGGAAAACGAGAGAGAGAGGAAACAGAGGAGGGGAAAACGAGAGAGAGAGGGGGGAAAACGAGAGAGAGGGGGGGAAAACGAGAGAGAGAGGGGGGAAAACGAGAGAGAGAGAGGGGGGAGGGGAAAACGAGAGAGAGAGGGGGGGAAAACGAGAGAGAGAGGGGGGAAAACGAGAGAGAGAGGGGGGGAAAACGAGAGAGAGAGGGGGGAAAACGAGAGAGAGAGGGGGAAAACGAGAGAGAGAGGGGGGAAAACGAGAGAGAGAGGGGGGAAAACGAGAGAGAGAGGGGGGAAAACGAGAGAGAGAGGGGGGAAAACGAGAGAGAGAGGGGGGAAAACGAGAGAGAGAGGGGGGAAAACGAGAGAGAGAGGGGGGAAAACGAGAGAGAGAGGGGGAAAACGAGAGAGAGAGGGGGAAAACGAGAGAGAGAGGGGGAAAACGAGAGAGAGAGGGGGGAAAACGAGAGAGAGAGGGGGGAAAACGAGAGAGAGAGGGGGGAAAACGAGAGAGAGAGGGGGGAAAACGAGAGAGAGAGGGGGGAAAACGAGAGAGAGAGGGGGGGAAAACGAGAGAGAGAGGGGGAAAACGAGAGAGAGAGGGGGGAAAACGAGAGAGAGAGGGGGGAAAACGAGAGAGAGAGGGGGAAAACGAGAGAGAGAGGGGGGAAAACGAGAGAGAGAGGGGGGAAAACGAGAGAGAGAGGGGGGAAAAACGAGAGAGAGAGGGGGGAAAACGAGAGAGAGAGGGGGAAAACGAGAGAGAGAGGGGGGAAAACGAGAGAGAGAGGGGGGAAAACGAGAGAGGAGGGGGGAAAACGAGAGAGAGAGGGGGGAAAACGAGAGAGAGAGGGGGGAAAACGAGAGAGAGAGGGGGGAAAACGAGAGAGAGAGGGGGGAAAACAGAGAGAGAGGGGGGGGGGGAAAAGACGAGAGAGAGAGGGGGGAAAACGAGAGAGAGAGGGGGGAAAACGAGAGAGAGAGGGGGGAAAACGAGAGAGAGAGGGGGAAAACGAGAGAGAGAGGGGGGAAAACGAGAGAGAGAGGGGGAAAACGAGAGAGAGAGGGGGGAAAACGAGAGAGAGAGGGGGGAAAACGAGAGAGGAGGGGGGAAAACGAGAGAGAGAGGGGGGAAAACGAGAGAGAGAGGGGGGAAAACGAGAGAGAGAGGGGGGAAAACGAGAGAGAGAGGAAAACAGAGAGAGGGGAAAACGAGAGAGAGAGGGGGGGAAAACGAGAGAGAGAGGAGGGGAAAACGAGAGAGAGAGAGGGGGAAAACGAGAGAGAGAGAGGGGGAAAACGAGAGAGAGAGAGGGGGGAAAACGAGAGAGAGAGAGGGGGGAAAACGAGAGAGAGAGGGGGGAAAACGAGAGAGAGAGAGGGGAGAAAACGAGAGAGAGAGAGGGGGGGGGAAACGAGAGAGAGAGAGGGGGGGAAAACGAGAGAGAGAGAGGGGGGGAAAACGAGAGAGAGAGAGGGGGGGAAAACGAGAGAGAGAGAGGGGGGGGAAACGAGAGAGAGAGAGAGAGAGGGGGGGAAAACGAGAGAGAGAGGGGGGGAAAACGAGAGAGAGAGAGAGGGGGGGGAAAACGAGAGAGAGAGCGATTGAGTGCGAGAAGGAGAGAGAAGTGAGCTGTAGCCCTAAACTCAGTCCAGGGTCACTGGGCTATTTTAGAATCAGTCACACTGCTGTGGGGCTGGAGTTGCTACTGTTCCGGGGAGGTGATGGCCAAGTGGCCAAGCTCGACCATTAATCCAGAAACTCAGCTAATGTTCTGGGGGACCCTGGGTTCGAATCCCGCCCACGGCAGACGGTGGAATTAGAATTCGATAAAAAATATCTGGAATTAAGAATCTACTGATGACCCGTTGTCGATTGTGGGAAAAACCATCTGGTCACTAATGTCCCTTTCGGGAAGGAAATCTGCCGTCCTTACCCCGGTCTGGCCTACATGTGACTCCAGAGCCACAGCAATGTGTGGGTGACTCTCAACTGCCCTCCAAGGGCAACTAGGGATGGGCAATAAACGCTGGCCCAGCCAGCGACGGCCGTGTCCCACAGATGAATAAGAAAATCATGTGTGGGCCAGAGCAGGCTCGGACAGCAGATTTCCTTCCCTGAGGAACTGAGTGAACCAGCTGGGTGTTTAATGCTAATCTGGCAGTTTCACAGTCCCCATTGTGATAAGCCTCTCAATCACGGAAAGCGCCTCACTTCGAGGGACTAAGAACATTCTGGAAGGTGGTGTTTTTGTCTTCAGGGGTTAACGCAAGGATTCTGGTTGTTGCTGTTTGCAACATTCGATGTGAAAGGGTAATGAAAGGGTTTGGAAACTGGGGGGACCTTTTGACCGTGGCGGACTGTTTACAGAGAGCCACACGGCAGATTCTGGCTTCCAGGAACAAAGGGTCTGCCCGGAAAACTGTCTTTAAGAGCTGGCTGGAGGGGAAGAAGACACCAGCTCCTGAGGTTCTGGGCCCAGTCCCAAAGCAGAGAGAGAGAGAGAGAGCACCATGTCCTAATGTCCTACATTGGGAGATGTGGGTTTTAACAGAAAGAAAAGATGTGGTTGTCGTATGAGAAACGGGCTGAGGACTCTGGGTCTGAACTCGTTGGGAGTTTAGAAGGATGAGGGGAGGGGGATCTTATTGAAACTTGCAGGATACTGCGAGGCCTGGATAGACTGGACGTGGAGAGGATGTTTCCACTAGTGGGAAAAACTAGAACCAGAGGGCACAACCTCAGGCTAAAGGGACGATCCTTTAAAACAGAGATGAGGAGGAATTTCTTCAGCCAGAGAGTGGTGAATGTGTGGAACTCTTTGCCGCAGAAGGCTGTGGAGGCCGGGTCATTGAGTGTCTTTAAGACAGAGATAGATAGGTTCTTGATTAATAAGCGGATCAGGGGTTATGGGGAAAAGGCAGGAGAATGGGGATGGGAAAAATATCAGCCATGATTGAATGGCGGAGCAGACTCGATGGGCCGAGTGGCCTCATTCCGCTATGTCTTATGGTCTTAGCACACATAAAAACTGACAACAGATTGGCTCGCCGATACAGGGAACAAAAAGTTAAAGTAAAACAGCAGTCTCTGCAAACACCCCCATGACATCACCATCAGATCATGTGATCATAGAAACATAGAAAACTACAGCACAAACAAGCCCTTCGGCCCCACAAGTTGTGCCGATCACATCCCTACCTTCTAGACCTACCTATAACCCTCCATCCTATTAAGCTCCATGTACTCATCCAGGAGTCTCTTAAAAGACCATATCGAGTTTGCCTCTACCACCACTGACGGCAGCCGATTCCACTCGCCCACCACCCTCTGTGTGAAAAACTTAGCTCTTAGAGCAACCCGAAACCCTTTTAAATATATAACACCCCTCCCCCTATACTTCTCACAAATGAGTGCAATGTTAAACATAGGATCACTGATACTCTGCATCATTGATCAGTATACACAGTCAATAAGCAAGTCCATCAGGACATCTATTCCTCCTCGGCTGTCCACAAGGTTCTGGAATTGAGCCGTCCTTGACCCTGGAAATACGATTCAGAACTTCAGTAGTCACTTCTTCTCTTGGAGGGTAGCACGGTGGCACAGCGGGTTAGCGCTGCTGCCTCACAGCGCCAGGGACCCGGGTTTGATTCCCGGTTTGGGTCACTCTGTGTGGAGTCTGTACATTCTCCCCGTGTCTGCGTGGGTTTCCTCCGGGTGCTCCGGTTTCCTCCCACAGTCCGAAAGACATGCCGGTTAGGGTGCATGGACCCGAACAGGCGCCGGAGTGTGGCGACTAGGAGAATTTCACAGTAACTTCATTGCAGTGACACTAATAAACTTTTCACTGGAGGCTGAAGGAGTTGTAATTCTGGAGATGATTGGGAGAAATTGTTTCGAGGTGATTGCAATTGGTCAGCACGGACAAACTAGTTTGTCTCAGATTTGAACGGTGGAAGACACTGGAGCAGTTTTTTGCTAAAACTACGGCTGGTACCCATTGCTCACTCGTGGCACACGCCGACACTCTATGTCCTTGTTGAAACGAGAGTTGCTTTACCCTCACTTCTCATCCAGCAACTCGAGATTCTTGTGACTACCTCCGCCACCTCATGTGGTTCACAACCTTCTCTTTAAGAGTAGTCACGCAGGTGAACTTTGGGTCGTCGCAGGAGTAATATTTCTATAAGATTCGAGTAAGGAGTCTAACAACACCAGGTTAAAGTCCAACAGGTTTATTTGGTAGCACGAGCCACGAGCTTTCGGAGCGCTGCTCCTTCATCAGCTGAGTGGGAGTTCAGTTCACAAACAGGGCACATAAAGACACAAACTCAATTTACAAAATAATGGTTGGAATCGGAGTCTTTAAAGGTACAGACAATGTGAGTGGAGAGAGGGTTAAGCACAGATTAAAGAGATGTGTATTGTCTCCAGACAGGACAGGTAGTGAGATTTTGCAGGCCCAGGCAAGTCGTGGGGGTTACTGATCGTGTGACATGAACCCAGATCCCGGTTTAGGCCGTCCTCACGTGTGCGGAACTTGGCTATCAGTTTCTGCTCAGCGACTCTGCGCTGTGTGTCGTGAAGGCCGCCTTGGAGAACGTTTACCCGAATATCAGAGGCCAAATGCCCGTGACCGCTGAAGTGTTCCCCAACAGGAAGAGAACACTCTTGCCTGGTGTTTGTCGAGCGGTGTTCATTCATCCGTTGTCGTAGCGTCTGCATGGTTTCCCCAATGTACCATGCCTCGGGACATCCTTTCCTGCAGCGTATCAGGTAGACAACGTTGGCCGAGTTGCAAGAGTAGGTACCGTGTACCTGGTGGATGGTGTTCTCACGTGAGATGATGGCATCCGTGTCGATGATCCAGCACATCTTGCAGAGGTTGCTGTGGCAGGGTTGTGGGGTAACACCAGCACCTCCCACGACGACGGCATTGCTGCAACTGCCTCAGTACTCAACGCCAACAACTGTCAATTTCCAGATGCAATTTTACAACTCATCCGCTTCATCCTGGACCACAATGTCTTCACCTTCAACAACCAGTTCTTCATCCAGACACACGGAACAGCCATGGGGACCAAATTTGCACCTCAATATGCCAACATCTTCACGCACAGGTTCGAACAAGACTTCTTCACCGCACAGGACCTTCAACCGATGCTATACACTAGATACATCGATGATATTTTCTTCCTTTGGACTCATGGTGAACAATCACTGAAACAACTCTATGATGACATCAACAAGTTCCATCCCACCATCAGACTCACCATGGACTACTCTCCGAAATCGGTTGCATTCTTGGACACACGCATCTCCATTAGGGACGGTCACCTCAGCACCTCACTGTACCGCAAGCCCACGGATAACCTCACGATGCTCCACTTGTCCAGCTTCCACCCTAAACACGTTAAAGAAGCCATCCCCTACGGACAAGCCCTCCGTATACTCAGGATTTGCTCAGATGAGGAGGATCGCAACAGACACCTACAGGCGCTGAAAGATGCCCTCATAGGAACAGGATATGGCACTCGACTCATCGATCGACAGTTCCGATGCACCACAGCGAAAAACTGCACCGACCTCCTCAGAAGACAAACACAGGACACGGTGGACAGAGTATCCTTCGTCGTCCAGTACTTCCCCGGAGCGGAGAAGCTACGGCATCTCCTCCGGAGCCTTCAACATGTCATTGATGAAGACGAACATCCCAAGGCCATCCCCACACCCCCACTTCTTGCCTTCAAACAACCACACAACCTCAAACAGACCATTGACCGCAGCAAACTACCCAGCCTTCAGGAGAACAGTGACCACGACACCACACAACCCTGCCACAGCAACCTCTGCAAGACGTGCCGGATCATCGACACAGATGCCATCATCTCACGTGAGAACACCATCCACCAGGTACACGGTATATACTCTTGCAACTCAGCCAACGTTGTCTACCTGATACGCTGCAGGAAAGGATGTCCCGAGGCATGGTACATTGGGGAAACCATGCAGACGCTACGACAACGGATGAATGAACACCGCTCGACAAACACCAGGCAAGACTGTTCTCTTCCTGTGGGGGAACACTTCAGCGGTCACGGGCATTCGGCCTCTGATCTTCGGGTAAGCATTCTCCAAGGCGGCCTTCACGACACACGACAGCGCAGAGTCGCTGAGCAGAAACTGATAGCCAAGTTCCACACACATGAGGACGGCCTCAACCGGGATATTGGGTTCATGTCACACTATTTGTAATCCCCACAGCTTGCCTGGACCTGCAGAGTCTCACTGGCTGTCCTGTCTGGAGACAATACACATCTCTTTAGCCTGTCTTGATGCTCTCTCCACTCACATTGTTTATATCTTAAAGACTTGATTAGCTGTAAGTATTCGCATTCCAACCATTATTCATGTAAATTGAGTTTGTGTCTTTATATGCCCAATCGGACAGGAAACAGAGTCGGAATAAATGGGTGCTTTTCTGGTTGGCGGATGGTGACTAGTGGTGTGCCGCAGGAATCGGTACTGGAGCCTCAACTATTTACCATTTATATAGACGATCTGGAGGAGGGGACTGAGTGTAGGGTAACAAAGTTTGCAGACGACTCAAAGATAAATGGAAAAGTGAATCGTGTGGAGGGCGTAGAAGGTCTGCAGAGAGATTTGGACAGGCTGAGTGATTGGGCGAGGGTCTGGCAGATGGAGTATAAAGTTGACAAATGCGAGGTTATTCACTTTGGAGGAAATAATAGCAAATTGGATTATTATCTAAATGGAAAAAAATTACAACATGCTACTGTGCAGAGGGACCTGGGGGTCCTTGTGCATGAGACGCAAAAACCCAGTCTGCAGGTGCAACAGGTGATCAAGAAGGCAAATGGGATGTTGGCCTATATCGCGAGGGGGATAGAATATAAAAGCAGAGATGTCTTGCTGCATCTGTACAGGGCATTGGTGAGGCCGCAGCTGGAATACTGTGTGCAGTATTGGTCCCCTTATTTGCGGAAGGATATATTGGCCTTGGAGGCGTGCAGAGAAGGTTCACCAGGTTGATACCAGAGATGAGGGGTGTTGTTTATGAGGAGAGACTGAGCAGATTGGGTTTGTACTCATTGGAATTTAGAAGGCTGAGGGGGGATCTTATAGAGACCTATAAGATAATGAAAGGGCTGGATAGGGTAGAGGTGGAGAGATTTTTTCCACTTAGAAAGGAAGCTAGAACTAGAGGGCACAGCCTCAAAATAAAGGGTGGTCAGTTTAGGACAGAGTTGAGGAGGAACTTCTTCTCTCAAAGGGTGGTGAATCTCTGGAATTCTCTGCCCACTGAAGTGGTGGAGGCTACCTCGTTGAATATGTTTAAATCACGGATAGATGGATTCCTGATCGGGAAGGGAATTAGGGGTTATAGGGATCAGGTGGGTAAGTGGAACTGATCCACTTCAGATCAGCCATGATCTTATTGAATGGCGGGGCAGGCTCGAGGGGCGAGATGGCCTACTCCTGCTCCTATTTCTTATGTTCTTATGTTTGTGAACAGAACTCCCACTCACCTGAAGAAGGGGCTTGCAGCTCCGAAAGCTTGTGTGGCGTTTGCTACCAAATAAACCTGTTGGACTTTAACCTGGTGTTGTTAAACCTCTTACTGTGTTTCCCCCATTCATCACCATCATGGCTGATCATCCAACTCAATAGCCTCACCCTGCTTTCTCCCCATAACCTTTGATCCCGCTCCCCCCGAGCGCTCCATCCAGCCGCCTCTCCAATACAGTCAGTGTTTTGGCATCAACTCCTTCCTGTGGGAATGAATTCCACAGGCTCCCCGGGTGAAGAAATGTTTCCTCACCTCCCGTCCTAAATGGTCTCCCCCCAATCCTCAGACTGTGACCCCCTGGTTCTGGACTCTTCCCCCCCCCCCCCCCCCCCCCACCCACCCACCACCATCGGGGACACCCTCCCTGCACCTACCCTGTCCGGTCCTGTTAGAATTTTATAAGTCTCTGTGAGATCCCCCGTCATTCGTCTGAACTCCAGCGGAAACAATCCTAACCCAGTCAATCTCTCCTCGTCCATCAGTCCCGCCATCCCCGGAATCAGCCGGGTAAACCTTCGCTGCGCTCCCTCGAGAGCAAGAACATCCTTCCTCAGAAAAGGAGACCAAAACTGCGCACAATACTCCAGGTGTGGCCTCACCAAGACCCTGTATAATCGCAACAACACATCCCTGCTCCTGTACTCGAAACCTCTCGCAATGAAGGCCAACAGACCACTAGTCTTCTTTACCGCCTGCTGCATCTGCATGCTTACCTTCAGCGACTGGTGCACAAGGACGCCCAGGTCCCACTGCACACTCCCCTCTCCCAATTTACACCCATTCAGGTAGTAATCTGCCTTCTTGTTTTTGCTTCCAAAAAGTGAATAACCTCACATTTATTCAAATTATACTGCACCTGCCATTAATTTGCCCACTCACCCAACCTGTCCAGATCATTCTGAAGGATCTCTGCATCCTCGTCACGGTTCACCCTCCCACCCAACTTGGTATCATCTGCAACCAGCGCTAACGGTTATGCTCAGAATCCTCTGTCTTACCTTCTCCTGGTAGATCTCCAGGTAAGACATGGTGATGGCGAATGACCAGGAGGGGCCGGTCAGCTGGTCGCTCTGCTCCCGGCTCATGCGGAAGACGTCGAGAAGGGCGCGGGGAACGACCCCGGGCTGCTCAGGACTGCCGAGCATGGTGTGGGTCTTACCTACAACCGAGGAAAACAGCGAGTCAGCGGACCGACATCCACAAGCAGAGGCTGGATAGAGAGTCGACACTCGCTCAGACACCCACCTGCACCCGTGGGGCCATAGGCAAAGACGCTGGCATTCTGGCCATTCAGGACATGAGACAGGATGGGTTTGACTGACCCCATGTAGACTTCCTGCTGGGAAGAGTCATCACCGTAAAATGCGTCAAAGCTGGGAGACAGAAGGAGCTGGGTTAGAGAATGGAATACAACCAGGGGGGGATCAGAGAGACCATTCAGCCTGTCAACTCTACACTGTCCAACAGTGATAGACCCATCCCCACTGTACCCCAGTGTTATACAGAGACAGAGCCGTCCCCACCAGTACTGTACCCCAGTGTTATACAGAGACAGAGCCGTCCCCACCAGTACTGTACCCCAGTGTTATAGTGACAGACCCGTCCCCACCAGTACTGTACCCCAGTGTTATACAGCGACAGACCCGTCCCCACCAGTACTGTACCCCAGTGTTATACAGTGACAGACCCATCCCCACCAGTACTGTACCCCAGTGTTACACAGTGACAGACCCATCCCCACCAGTACTGTACCCCAGTGTTATACAGTGACAGACCCGTCCCCACAGTACTGTACCCCAGTGTTATAGTGACAGACCAATCCCCACCAGTACCGTACCCCAGTGTTATACAGTGACAGACCCGTCCCCACCAGTACTGTACCCCAGTGTTATACAGTGACAGACCCGCCCCCACCAGTACTGTACCCCAGTGTTATACAGACCCGTCCCCATCAGTACTGTACCCCAGTGTTATACAGTGACAGACCCGTCCCCACCAGTACTGTACCCCAGTGTTATACAGTGACAGACCCGTCCCTACCAGTACTGTACCCCAGTGTTACAGTGACAGACCCGGCCCCACCAGTACTGTACCCCAGTGTTATACAGTGACAGACCCATCCCCACCAGTACTGTACCCCAGTGTTATACAGAGACAGACCCGGCCCCAACAGTACTGTACCCCAGTGTTATACAGTGACAGACCCGTCCCCACCAGTACTGTACCCCAGTGTTACAGTGACAGACCCGGCCCCACCAGTACTGTACCCCAGTGTTATACAGTGACAGACCCGTCCCCACCAGTACTGTACCCCAGTGTTATACAGTGACAGACCCGTCCCCACCAGTACTGTACCCCAGTGTTACAGTGACAGACCCGTCCCCACCAGTACTGTACCCCAGTGTTATACAGAGACAGACCCGTCCCCACCAGTACTGTACCCCAGTGTTATACAGAGACAGACCCGTCCCCACCAGTACTGTACCCCAGTGTTATACAGAGACAGACCCGTCCCCACCAGTACTGTACCCCAGTGTTATACAGAGACAGACCCGTCCCCACCAGTACTGTACCCCAGTGTTACAGTGACAGACCCGGCCCCACCAGTACTGTACCCCAGTGTTATACAGAGACAGACCCGGCCCCAACAGTACTGTACCCCAGTGTTATACAGTGACAGACCCGTCCCCACCAGTACTGTACCCCAGTGTTATACAGTGACAGACCCGTCCCCACCAGTACTGTACCCCAGTGTTATACAGACCCGTCCCCAACAGTACTGTACCCCAGTGTTATAGAACATAGAACATAGAACATAGAAAGCCACAGCACAAACAGGCCCTTCGGCCCACAAGTTGCGCCGATCACATCCCCACCTCTAGGCCTATCTATAGCCCTCAATCCCATTAAATCCCATGTACTCATCCAGAAGTCTCTTAAAAGACCCCAACGAGTTTGCCTCCACCACCACCGACGTCAGCCGATTCCACTCACCCACCACCCTCTGAGTGAAAAACTTACCCCTGACATCCCCCCTGTACCTACCCCCCAGCACCTTAAACCTGTGTCCTCTCGTAGCAACCATTTCAGCCCTTGGAAATAGCCTCTGAGAGTCCACCCTATCCAGACCCCTCAACATCTTGTAAACCTCTATCAGGTCACCTCTCATCCTTCGTCTCTCCAGGGAGAAGAGACCAAGCTCCCTCAACCTATCCTCATAAGGCATGCCCCCCAATCCAGGCAACATCCTTGTAAATCTCCTCTGCACCCTTTCAATGGCTTCAACATCTTTCCTGTAATGAGGTGACCAGAACTGCGCGCAGTACTCCAAGTGGGGTCTAACCAGGGTCCTATAAAGCTGCAGCATTATCTCCCGACTCCTAAACTCAATCCCTCGATTAATGAAGGCTAGTACGCCATACGCCTTCTTGACCGCATCCTCCACCTGCGAGGCCGATTTAAGAGTCCTATGGACCCGGACCCCAAGGTCCCTCTGATCCTCTACACTGCTAAGAATGGTACCCTTCATTTTATACTGCTGCTCCATCCCATTGGATCTGCCAAAATGGATCACTACACACTTATCCGGGTTGAAGTCCATCTGCCACTTCTCCGCCCAGTCTTGCATTCTATCTATGTCTCGCTGCAACTTCTGACATCCCTCCAAACTATCCACAACACCACCTACCTTGGTGTCGTCAGCAAACTTACCAACCCATCCCTCCACTTCCTCATCCAGGTCATTTATGAAAATGACAAACAGCAAGGGTCCCAGAACAGATCCCTGGGGCACTCCACTGGTCACTGACCTCCATGCAGAGAAAGACCCCTCCACAGCCACTCTCTGCCTTCTGCAGGCAAGCCAGTTCTGGATCCACAAGGCAACAGCCCCTTGGATCCCATGCCCTCTCACTTTCTCAAGAAGTCTTGCATGGGGGACCTTATCGAACGCTTTGCTGAAGTCCATATAGACCACATCCACCGCTCTTCCTTCGTCAATGTGCTTGGTCACATTTTCAAAGAACTCAACCAGGCTCGTAAGGCACGACCTGCCCCTGACAAAGCCGTGCTGACTACTTTTGATCATACTAAACTTCTCTAGATGATCATAAATCCTGTCTCTCAGGATCCTCTCCATCAACTTACCAACCACTGAGGTTAGACTCACCGGTCGGTAATTTCCCGGGCAGTCCCTGTTCCCTTTCTTGAATATAGGGACCACATCCGCAATCCTCCAATCCTCCGGAACCTCTCCCGTCTCCATCGACGATGCAAAGATCATCGCCAAAGGCTCCGCAATCTCCTCCCTCGCCTCCCACAGTAACCTGGGGTACATCCCATCCGGTCCCGGCGACTTACCAACCTTGATGCCATTCAATAGTTCCAACATATCCTCTTTCTTTATGTCCACATGCTCGATCCTTTCTGTCCTCCGCAATCCAGCAGTACAACCACCCAGATCCCTTTCCACCGTGAATACCGAGGTAAAGTATTCATTAAGCACCTCCGCCAATTCTAACGGTTCCGCACAAACTTTTCCCCCTTCACCTTTTAAGGGTCCTATGCCTTCACATCTCATCCTTTTACTCTTGACATATTTGTAGAAAGCCTTGGGATTCTCCTTAATCTTACCCGCCAAGGTCTTCTCATGACCCCTTCTCGCTCTCCTAATTTCCTTCTTAAGCTCCTTCCTACATCGCGTATACTCCTCTAAATCCTTAACACCTCCTAGCTCTCTGAACCTTCTGTACGCCTCTCTTTTCTTATTCACCAGGTTCATCACAACCTTCGTGCACCACGGTTCCCGTACCCTACCAACACCCCCCTGTCTCATCGGAACGTTGTCATGCAGAGCTCCATACAGTGACAGACCCAGCCCCACCAGTACTGAACCCGTGTTATACAGAGACAGACCCGTCCCCACCAGTACTGTACCCCAGTGTTATACAGAGACAGACCCGTCCCCACCAGTACTGTACCCCAGTGTTATACAGAGACAGACCCGTCCCCACCAGTACTGTACCTCAGTGTTATACAGTGACAGACCCGTCCCCACCAGTACTGTACCCCAGTGTTACAGTGACAGACCCTGCCCCACCAGTACTGTACCCCAGTGTTATACAGAGACAGACCCGGCCCCAACAGTACTGTACCCCAGTGTTATACAGTGACTGACCCGTCCCCACCAGTACTGTACCCCAGTGTTATACAGTGACAGACCCGTCCCCACCAGTACTGTACCCCAGTGTTATACAGAGACAGACCCGGCCCCACCAGTACTGTACCCCAGTGTTATACAGTGACAGACCCGGCCCCACCAGTACTGTACCCCAGTGTTATACAGCGACAGACCCGTCCCCACCAGTACTGTACCCCAGTGTTATACAGAGACAGAGCCATCCCCACCAGTACTGTACCCCAGTGCTATACAGTGACAGACCCGTCCCCACCAGTAGTGTACCCCAGTGTTATACAGTGACAGACCCGTCCCCACCAGTACTGTACCCCATTGTTATACAGTGACAGACCCGTCCCCACCAGTACTGTACCCCAGTGTTATACAGTGATGGACCCATCCCCACCATACTGTACCCCAGTGTTATACAGTGACAGACCCATCCCCACCAGTACTGTACCCCAGTGTTATACAGTGACAGACCCATCCCCACCAGTACTGTACCCCAGTGTTACACAGTGACAGACCCGTCCCCACCAGTACTGTACCCCAGTGTTATACAGTGACAGACCTGTCCCCACCTGTACTGTACCCCAGTGTTATACAGTGACAGACCCGTCCCCACCAGTACTGTACCCCAGTGTTATACAGTGACAGACACGTCCCCACCAGCACTGTACCCCAGTGTTATACAGTGACAGACCTGTCCCCACCTGTACTGTACCCCAGTGTTATACAGTGACAGACCCGTCCCCACCAGTACTGTACCCCAGTGTTATACAGTGACAGACCTGTCCCCACCTGTACTGTACCTCAGTGTTATACAGTGACAGACCCGTCCCCACCAGTACTGTACCCCAGTGTTACAGTGACAGACCCGTCCCCACCAGTACTGTACCCCAGTGTTATACAGTGACAGACCCATCCCCACCAGTACAGTACCCCAGTGTTATACAGAGACAGACCCGTCCCCACCAGTACTGTACCCCAGTGTTATACAGTGACAGACCTGTCCCCACCTGTACTGTACCTCAGTGTTATACAGTGACAGACCCGTCCCCACCAGTACTGTACCCCAGTGTTACAGTGACAGACCCGTCCCCACCAGTACTGTACCCCAGTGTTATACAGTGACAGACACAGCCCCACCAGTACTGTACCCCAGAGTTATACAGTGACAGACCTGTCCCCACCTGTACTGTACCCCAGTGTTATACAGTGACAGACCCGTCCCCACCAGTACTGTACCCCAGTGTTATACAGTGACAGACCTGTCCCCACCTGCACTGTACCCCAGTGTTACAGTGACAGACCCGTCCCCACCAGTACTGTACCCCAGTGTTATACAGTGACAGACCCATCCCCACCAGTACTGTACCCCAGTGTTATACAGAGACAGACCCGTCCCCACCAGTACTGTACCCCAGTGTTATACAGTGACAGACCTGTCCCCACCTGGACTGTACCTCAGTGTTATACAGTGACAGACCCGTCCCCACCAGTACTGTACCCCAGTGTTACAGTGACAGATCGGTCCCCACCAGTACTGTACCCCAGTGTTATACAGTGACAGACACGTCCCCACCAGTACTGTACCCCAGTGTTATACAGTGACAGACCTGTCCCCACCTGTACTGTACCCCAGTGTTATACAGTGACAGACCTGTCCCCACCTGTACTGTACCCCAGTGTTATACAGTGACAGACCCATCCCCACCAGTACTGTACCCCAGAGTTATACAGTGACAGACCCGTCCCCACCAGTACTGTACCCCAGTGTTACAGTGACAGACCCGTCCCCACCAGTACTGTACCCCAGTGTTATACAGTGACAGACCAGTCCCCACCAGTACTGAACCCCAGTGTTATACAGCAACAGCCCCGTCCCCACCAGTACTGTACCCCAGTGTTATATAGTGACAGACCCATCCCCACCAGTACTGTACCCCATTGTTATACAGAGACAGACCCGTCCCCACCAGTACTGTACCCCAGTGTTATACAGTGACAGACCCATCCCCACCAGTACTGTACCCCAGTGTTAGACAGTGACAGACCCGTCCCCACCAGTACTGTACCTCAGTGTTATACAGTGACAGACCCGTCCACACCAGTACTGTACCCCAGAATTATACAGTGACAGACCCGTCCCCACCAGTACTGTACCCCAGTGTTATACAGTGACAGACCCATCCCCACCAGTACTGTACCCCAGTGTTATACAGTGACAGACCTGTCCCCACCAGTACTGTATCCCAGTGTTCCAGTGACAGACCCATCCCCACCAGTACTGTACCCCAGTGTTATACAGTGACAGACCCGGCCCACCAGTACTGTACCCCAGTGTTATACAGTGACAGACCTGTCCCCACCAGTACTGTACCCCAGTGTTATACAGTGACAGACCCATCCCCACCAGTACTGTACCCCAGTGTTACAGTGACAGACCTGTCCCCACCAGTACTGTACCCCAGTGTTATAGTGACAGACCCGTCCCCACCAGTACTGTACCCCAGTGTTATACAGTGACAGACCCGTCCCCACCAGTACTGTACCCCAGTGTTATACAGTGACAGACCCGTCCCCACCAGTACTGTACCCCAGTGTTATACAGTGACAGACCCGTCCCTACCAGTACTGTACCCCAGTGTTAGACAGTGACAGACCCGTCCCCACCAGTACTGTACACCAGTGTTATACAGTGACAGACCCGTCCCCACCAGTACTGTACCCCAGTGTTATACAGCGACAGACCCGTCCCCATCAGTACTGTACCCCAGTGTTATACAGTGACAGACCCATCCCCACCAGTACTGTACCCCAGTGTTATACAGTGACAGACCCGTCCCCACCAGTACTGTACCCCAGTGTTATACAGCGACAGACCCGTCCCCATCAGTACTGTACCCCAGTGTTATACAGTGACAGACCCGTCCCCACCAGTACTGTACCCCGGTGTTATACAGTGACAGACCCATCCCCACCAGTACTGTACCCCAGTGTTATACAGTGACAGACCCGTCCCCACCAGTACTGTACCCCAGTGTTATACAGTGACAGACCCATCCCCACCAGTACTGTACCCCAGTGTTATACAGTGACAGACCCGTCCCCACCAGTACTGTACCCCAGTGTTATACAGTGACAGACCCGTCCCCATCAGTACTGTACCCCAGTGTTATACAGCGATAGACCCATCCCCACCAGTACTGTACCCCAGTGTTATACAGTGACAGACCCGTCCCCACCAGTACTGTACCCCAGTGTTATACAGTGACAGACCCGTCCCCACCAGTACTGTACCCCAGTGTTATAGTGACAGACCCTTCCCACCAGTACTGTACCCCAGTGTTATACAGTGATAGACCCGTCCCCACCAGTACTGTACCCCAGTGTTATACAGTGACCCGTCCCCACCGGTACTGTACCCCAGTGTTATAGTGACAGACCCTTCCCACCAGTACTGTACCCCAGTGTTATACAGTGACAGACCCGGCCCCACCAGTACTGTACCCCAGTGTTATACAGCGACAGACCCGTCCCCGCCAGTACTGTACCTCAGTGTTATACAGTGACAGACCCATCCCCACCAGTACTGTACCCCAGTGTCATACAGTGACAGACCCGTCCCCACCAGTACTGTACCCCAGTGTTATACAGTGACAGACCCATCCCCACCAGTACTGTACCCCGGTGTTATACAGTGACAGACCCGTCCCCATCAGTACTGTATCCCAGTGTTATACAGTGACAGACCTGTCCCCACCAGTACTGTACCCCAGTGTTATACAGTGACAGACCTGTCCCCACCAGTACTGTACCCCAGTGTTATACAGTGACAGACCTGTCCCCACCAGTACTGTACCCCAGTGTTATGCAGCGACAGACCCATCCCCACCAGTACTGTACCCCAGTGGTATACAGCGACAGACCCGTCCCCACCAGTACTGTACCCCAGTGTTATACAGTGACAGACCCGTCCCCACCAGTACTGTACCCCAGTGCTATACAGTGACAGACCCGGCCCCACCAGTACTGTACCTGTGTTATACAGTGACAGACCCGTCCCCACCAGTACTGTACCCCAGTGTTATACAGTGACAGACCCGTCCCCACCAGTACTGTACCCCAGTGTTATACAGTGACAGACCCGTCCCCACCAGTACTGTACCCCAGTGTTATACAGACCCGTCCCCACCAGTACTGTACCCCAGTGTTATACAGTGACAGACCCGTCCCCACCAGTACTGTACCCAGTGTTATAGTGACAGACCTGTACCCCAGGAGGATCGGGAGTGACGGGGGTGGGGGGTGAATTCGAGGGGGTGATGGGGCTATTAGAGGAGGAGGGGGGGTTTCGAGTCCTTTCCTCGCCGCATGGCAGTGGGGTTGGGGGTGGAAGAATTGGACGAGGGGAAGGATTGGAGGAGGGGGAGGGTTTAAGTCCTCTCCTGGGCTGCACGCCACCCACCCCACACCCCCACCTCCCTCACTGGCAGTGCATGGACGCTGCAAAGTGTTGGGGGGTGGGTTGGGGTGAACGGGAGGGGGGGGTTGGGGTTAACAGTGTGGGGGGGTGGGGTTAACGGGGGTGGGTTGGGGTTGGGGTTAACAGTGTGGGGGGGGGGGGGGGGTTAACGAGGGGGGGTTCGAGTCCTCTCCGAGCCGCGCACCCTCCCTCACTGGTAGTGCATGGACTCGCTGCGGTTCCTCCGGTTGGCGATCTCCAGCGAGCGGGTGTCGACACCCCGGACGCAGGCGCCCTGCCCCTCCTCGTCCTCGGCCACCTGGTAGGGGCGCAGTCGCACCGCCACCCGCACGGGGCGGCTCGCCGGCTTGCGGGAGGCACTGGCGGCGGGGGGATCCACGGGGACGCTCGGCCGGCCGGACATGGTCACCTGTGGGAGAGACAGAGAGAGAGAATCGTCATCAAATCTCAGAGGCAGCAACACGGGCACCGCGCTGGGGGAGGTGTCGGTCTCTGTCTCACCCTCTGTGTCTGGGTCTCTGTCTCACCCTCTGTGTCTGGGTCTCTGTCTCACCCTCTGTGTCTCTGTCTCACCCTCTGTGTCTGGGTCTCTGTCTCACCCTCTGTGTCTGGGTCTCTGTCTCACCCTCTGCGTCTGGGTCTCTGTCTCACCCTCTGCGTCTGGGACTCTGTCTCACCCTCTGCGTCTGGGTCTCTGTCTCACCCTCTGTGTCTGGGTCTCTGTCTCACCCTCTGTGTCTGGGTCTCTGTCTCACCCTCTGCGTCTGGGTCTCTGTCTCACCCTCTGCGTCTGGGTCTCTGTCTCACCCTCTGCGTCTGGGACTCTGTCTCACCCTCTGCGTCTGGGACTCTGTCTCACCCTCTGCGTCTGGGTCTCTGTCTCACCCTCTGCGTCTGGGACTCTGTCTCACCCTCTGTCTCACCCTCTGCGTCTGGGTCTCTGTCTCACCCTCTGCGTCTGGGACTCTGTCTCACCCTCTGCGTCTGGGTCTCTGTCTCACCCTCTGTGTCTGGGTCTCTGCGGCTCCAGAAGCGGCTCCGAGTTCTCGGCCCCAACGGACATCCGATTTAAATCTGGCGCCTTCTCCCCGCCCCCCGCACCCCATTGGCCCAGCGCCCCGTCAATCACCGCGCCCCCGCCAATCAGCGCCCAGCCCCGCCTCCCGGCCCGCACCCGATTGGACAGGGGGCCCCGTCCATCAACGGCCTCCGCGGCCAATGGGGCGTCGAGTGTTCAGCCCCGCCCCCAATCGTCATCCGGCCTTGCTGTTCCCGCCCCCTCCCCCATCCTACTGGACCGACGTCACGTCAATCATCCCTACCCCTCATCAGTCGCCAATCGGTGTCGGGTTCGGTGTCCCGCCTCCAGCTGCTATTGGACCGGGTGCCCGTCAATCAGCTCCCCCCATCGCCAATCGTGGTTCCCGTCCCTCGTTGTTCCCGCCCCCATTTTCTATTGGCCGAGGGACACGTCACTCAGCAAACCCCACCCCCCATCTGCCAACCGTGCTTCTGTCCCGCCCCCGCATTCCATTGGACCTCCCGCCCGTCAATCAGCCGGTCCCCCCAATCTGCCCAATCGTGGACGACCTCTAAGCTCCCGCCTCCGTGTCCTATTGGACCAGGCACCCGTCAATCATCTGTCCCCCATCCAATCGCCAACCGCGGTCCGGATTATCTGTCCCGCCCCGAGGGTTTGTTGACCCCGCCCCCCGGCAATCAGCCATCTCCTCTCTCTCTCTCCAGCTCTGAGGAAGGACTGTCCCGACTGGAAACATTGGCTCTCTCTCCACAGATACTGTCAGACCGCCTGAGATTTCCCACCATGTTTTATTTCACATTCCCCTATGTTTGGCCTTTCCCCTGCTCAGGCTTGTCGTCATCGAACGCCCCTGGTCCCCCCGCCTCAGCATCCTATTGGCTCCGTCCCTTGTCACTCAGCCCTGTCTTCCCCCCGCGACCAATCACCTTCCACCTCCCGCCTCCACTCCCACATCCTATTGGACAAAGAACCTGTCAGTCAGTCATCCAACCCTCTGACCAATCAGCGGCGGGCCCCACCCCTCCATTGGCGCATCCCCCATTGGACCCGTGAGGCATCCGCCCCCCACTACGTCGTGGTGTCACCGCCAATCACTATCGAGCTCCCGCCCCTCGCCCCGGACCTAATTGGTCAATGCCCTGTCAATCAGCCGCCAACCTCCGCCGGTCAACCAATCAGCGAACACTACTCCCCGCCGTCCTCACAGCCCATTGGGCGGAGCGCCTGTCAATCATCCGCTCCCCGCCTCGCTGCCATTTATCCTCCCGCCCACTGCCCCAAACCCGTTTCCGATTGGTCAATCAGCGTCACGCCCTTGCGCCATTCTCGGACTCCATTGGACGACGCGCCTGTCAGTTATCCGCCCCCTTGTCCAGACGCCGCTCCCATTGGTTCAGGTCCCTGGCCTCCAGACTAATGTTTGATTGGACGTCCCCCCCTGTCAATCATCACCCTTTGGCCAATGGTTGTCCGGCAACATCCTTCATCCAAGATCCGATTGGACGGTGCCGCTGTCACGCATCCTTCTTTCCCCGCCCTCCTGTGACGTTGCCCTTTCCGATTGGGCTGAACTGGATGTCCATTACCCGGCCCGCTCCCGGGGGGGATGTCAATCATATCCCTTCCCGCCCATCTAAGCGGACCACCCGGCCCCGCCCTCCGGCCGCTCTCAAACCCCGGACGGGCCCATCCATCGGCCCGGCCTCGCATTCCGACTGGTCCTCGCCGCTGTCAATCACCGGAGGGTGGGTCGGGCGGACTCGCTCGGCCAATCAGGTTCCCCCGGCCGGTCTGACATCTCCACTCTGATTGGGCAGCGCAGCTGTCCATCACATCCCTACCGCACTAATCCGCCCTTCTGATTGGACCAGCCGTCCGTTGCCGCCCATCTCAAGCCTCAGCTCCATCCCGTCCCTCCGATTGGGTATTCCGCCTGCCAATCACAGTCCCCCCGCCAATCATGGCGCGCCCGGCACCTGTGTGTCACCGCCTACTTCCCGCGCGTGCGCCTCTTGGTGCTCCCCTCAGCCCGGGCTCCGATTGGACAGAATGTCTGTCAATCACCCTGGGTACCCGCCTCCTCGTCTTCCCGTTGGTCAGGCGCCGCCGTCAAGCAAAGGCGTTGGGATCCGCCCCTTTTCCCACGCAGCCGCCGCGCGCCCCAACGGAGCGCCGGTGTCCGATTGGACCAACCGCCCGTCAATCAGACGCCGGAAACGCTGTTGGAACAGCCCTCTCCCGACCTGTCAATCATCCTACCCGGTCCCCCAGCCTTGATTGGACGGTCCGGCTGTCAATCACCCACCGGAAAGGCACATGGACCCGCCCTCCTACCTGTCAATCATCCCCTCCATCTTGTGGGACATGAGGAGGTTCTTAAAGCAGAATCACACATAGAATAACTTATTTTTTTTTAAATAGAAATTTCACATCTGGGGAGTGCAAAACCTTTAAACATTGACATGTATCTGGCAGGGAGTCTTATTTTAAATTTCAATCTGACCTACAGAGGGCAATTGAGGAACCAGTGACCTTTTCACATTTAAAGGGGTAATGTCATTCTTATGAGCATATTTGGGTCTGGCTCAGGTTTATTACCTGTTTTCAGCTCTCTGACGGGGATTTAAAGCAGGAATTTCTGGAGCTGGGCTGGAAGCTGAGAGCCAAGACGAAACATGTGGTCATCTCTGGTACGTTGCCGGTACCACGTGATAGCGAGTTGAGGAACAGGGAGAGAGTGCAGTTAAATATGTGGTTGCAGGGATGGTGTAGGAGGGAGGGTTTCAGATACGTGGATAATTGGAACACGTTCTGGGGAAGGTGGGACCTGTACAAACAGGACGGGGTGCACCTGAACCAGAGGGGCACCAATATCCTGGGAGGGAAATTTGTTACGGCTCTTCAGGGGGGTTTAAACTAATTTGTCAGGGGAGTGGGAAAGGGAGTTGTAGTCCAGAAGTCAGTGAGGGTGGTGAGGTATTGGGGAAGGTATCAGGGTCAAGGGTGGGTACTGGTAGACAGGAAGGTGGGTTGAAGTGTGTCTACTTCAATGCAAGGAGCATCCGGAACAAGGTAGATGAACTTGGGGCGTGGATTGGTACTTGGGACTACGATGTTGTGGCCATTACGGAGACGTGGGTAGAACAAGGACAGGAATGGTTGTTGGACGTTCCGGGGTATAGATGTTTCACTAAGTGTAGGGAAGCTGGTAAAAGAGGTGGAGGAGTGGCATTGTTAATCAAGGATAGTTTAACAGCTGCGGAAAGGCACTTCGTGGGGGATCTGCACACTGAGGTAATATGGGCTGAAGTTAGAAATAGGAAAGGAGCGGTCACGTTGCTAGGAGTTTACTATAGGCCCCCAAATAGTAATAGAGATGTGGAGGATGAAATTGCTAAGCAGATTATGGATATGTGTGGGGGTCACAGGGTAGTTGTCATGGGGGACTTTAACTTTCCAAATATTGATTGGAACCTTTGTAGGTCAAATAGTTTGGATGGGGCAGTTTTTGTGCAGTGTGTGCGGGAGGGTTTCCTGACACAATATGTGGATGGGCCGACTAGAGGTGAGGCCACATTGGATTTGGTACTGGGAAATGAACCGGGCCAAGTGTTAGATTTGGTTGTGGGAGAGCAATTTGGAGATAGTGACCACAATTCGGTGTCTTTTGTTATTGCAATGGAGAGGGATAGGGCCGTACGGCAGGGCAAGGTTTACAATTGGGGGAGGGGTAATTATGATGCGATTAGGCAAGAATTAGGGGGCATAAGTTGGGAACAGAAACTGTCAGAGAAAGGAACTAATGAAAAGTGGAATTTTTTCAAGGAACAAATACTGGATGTCCTTGATAGGTATGTTCCTGTCAGGCAGGGAGGAAATGGCCGAGTGAGGGAACCATGGTTCACAAAAGAGGTGGAATGTCTTGTGAAAAGGAAGAGGGAAGCTTATGTAGGGATGAGGAAACAAGGTTCAGATGGCTCGATTGAGGGTTACAAGTTAGCAAGGAATGAGCTGAAAAAGGGGCTTAGGAGAGCTAGGAGGGGACATGAGAAGTCCTTGGCGGGTCGGATCAAGGAAAACCCCAAGGCTTTTTACTCTTATGTGAGGAATAAAAGAATGACCAGGGTGAGGTTAGGGCCGGTCAAGGACAGTAGTGGGAACTTGTGTATGGAGTCAGTAGAGATAGGCGAGGTGATGAATGAATACTTTTCTTCAGTGTTCACCAAGGAGAGGGGCCATGTTTTTGAGGAAGAGAAGGTGTTACAGGCTAATAGGCTGGAGGAAATAGATGTTCGGAGGGAGGATGTCTTGGCAGTTTTGAATAAACTGAAGGTCGATAAGTCCCCTGGGCCTGATGAAATGTATCCTAGGATTCTTTGGGAGGCAAGGGATGAGATTGCAGAGCCTTTGGCTTTGATCTTTGGGTCCTTGATGTCCACGGGGATGGTGCCAGAGGACTGGAGAATGGCGAATGTTGTTCCTCTGTTTAAGAAAGGGAATAGAAATGACCCTGGTAATTATAGACCGGTTAGTCTTACTTCGGTGGTTGGTAAATTGATGGAAAGGGTCCTTAGGGATGGGATTTACGACCATTTAGAAAGATGCGGATTAATCCGAGATAGTCAGCACGGATTCGTGAAGGGCAAGTCGTGCCTCACAAATTTGATAGAATTTTTTGAGGAGGTAACTAAGTGTGTTGATGAAGGTAGGGCAGTTGATGTCATATACATGGATTTTAGTAAGGCGTTTGATAAGGTCCCCCATGGTCGGCTTATGATGAAAGTGAGGAGGTGTGGGATAGAGGGAAAGTTGGCCGATTGGATAGGCAACTGGCTGTCTGACCGAAGACAGAGGGTGGTGGTCGATGGAAAATTTTCGGATTGGAGGCAGGTTGCTAGCGGTGTGCCGCAGGGATCAGTGCTTGGTCCTCTGCTCTTTGTGATTTTTATTAATGACTTAGAGGAGGGGGCTGAAGGGTGGATCAGTAAATTTGCTGATGACACCAAGATTGGTGGAGTAGTGGATGAGGTGGAGGGCTGTTGTAGGCTGCAAAGAGACATAGATAGGATGCAAAGCTGGGCTGAAAAATGGCAAATGGAGTTTAACCCTGATAAATGTGAGGTGATTCATTTTGGTAGGACTAATTTAAATGTGGATTACAGGGTCAAAGGTAGGGTTCTGAAGACTGTGGAGGAACAGAGAGATCTTGGGGTCCATATCCACAGATCTCTAAAGGTTGCCACTCAAGTGGATAGAGCTGTGAAGAAGGCCTATAGTGTGTTAGCTTTTATTAACAGGGGGTTGGAGTTTAAGAGCCGTGGGGTTATGCTGCAACTGTACAGGACCTTGGTGAGACCACATTTGGAATATTGTGTGCAGTTCTGGTCACCTCACTATAGGAAGGATGTGGAAGCGCTGGAAGGAGTGCAGAGGAGATTTACCAGGATGCTGCCTGGTTTGGAGGGTAGGTCATATGAGGAAAGGTTGAGGGAGCTAGGGCTGTTCTCTCTGGAGCGGAGGAGGCTGAGGGGAGACTTAATAGAGGTGTATAAAATGATGAAGGGGATAGATAGAGTGAACGTTCAAAGACTATTTCCTCGGGTGGATGGAGCTATTACAAGGGGGCATAACTATAGGGTTCGTGGTGGGAGATACAGGACGGATATCAGAGGTAGGTTCTTTACGCAGAGAGTGGTTGGGGTGTGGAATGGACTGCCTGCAGTGATAGTGGAGTCAGACACTTTAGAAACATTTAAGCGGTTATTGGATAGGCACATGGAGCACACCAGGATGATAGGGAGTGGGATAGCTTGATCTTGGTTTCAGATAAAGCTCGGCACAACATCGTGGGCCGAAGGGCCTGTTCTGTGCTGTACTGTTCTAAGAGATTTCAAGAGATTCAACTTCTTTATTAAACCACGGTTCCCTCACACGACCACTTCCTCCCTGCCTGACAGGTACATATTTATCAAGGACGCGTAGTAGCTGTTCCTTGAACAAGTTCCACATTTCAATTGTGCCCATCCCCTGCAGTTTCCTTCCCCAACCTATGCCAGCTAAATCTCGCCTAATCACATCATAATTTCCTTTCCCCCAGCTATAACTCTTGCCCTTCGGTATATACCTATTCCTTTCCATTGCTAAAGTAAACGTAACTGAATTGTGGTCACTTTCACCAAAGTGCTCCCCTACCTCCAAATCTAACACCTGGTCCTTACCCAGTACCAAATCCAATGTGGCCTCGCCTCTTGTTGGCCTATCTACATACTGTGTCAGGAAACCCTCCTGCACACATTGGACAAAAACTGACCCATCTAAAGTACTCGAACTATAGCTTTCCAGTCAATATTTGCCAAGTTAAAGTCCCCCATAACAACTACCCTGTTACTTTCGCTCCTATCCAGAATCATCTTTGCAATCCTTTCCTCTACATCTCTGGAACTTTTCGGAGGCCTATAGAAAACTCCCAACAGGGTGACCTCTCCTTTCCTGTTTCTAACCTCAGCCCATACTACCTCAGTAGACAAGTCCTCATCAAACGTCCTTTCTGCCACCGTAATACTGTCCTTGACTAACAATGCCACACCTCCACCTCTTTTAGAACCATAGAAAATTACAACTCAGAAACAGGCCTTTTGGCCCTTCTTGTCTGTGCCGAACCATTTTTCTGCCTAGTCCCACTGACCTGCACCTGGACCATATCCCTCCACACCCCTCTCATCCATGAACCCGTCCAAGTTTTTCTTAAATGTTAAAAGTGAGCCCGCATTTACCACTTTATCCGGCAGCTCATTCCACACTCCCACCACTCTCTGTGTGAAGAAGCCTCCACCTAATATTCCCTTTAAACTTTTCCCCCCTCACCCTTAACCCATGTCCTCTAGTTATTTTCTCCCCTAGCCTCAGTGGAAAAAGCCTGCTTGCATTCATTCTATCTATACCCATCATAATTTTATACACCTCTATCAAATCTCCCCTCATTCTTCTGCGCTCCAGGGAATAAAGTCCTAACCTATTCAACCTTTCTCTGTAACTCAGCTTCTCAAGTCCCGGCAACATCCTTGTAAACCTTGTCTGCACTCCTTCAACCTTATTTACATCCTTCCTGTAATTAGGTGACCAAAACTGCACACCATACTCTAAATTCGGCCTCACCAATGTCTTATACAACCTCACCATAACATTCCAACTCCTATATTATATAAGACCCTCGTCAGACCCCACTTGGAGTACTATGCTCAGTTCTGGTCGCCTCATTACAGGAAGGATGTGGAAAAGATTGAAAGGGTGCAGAGGAGATTTACAAGGATGTTGCCTGGATTGAGTGGCATGCCTTATGAGGATAGGTTGAGGGAGCTCGGTCTTTTCTCCTTGGAGAGACGTAGGATGAGAGGAGACCTAATAGAGGTATACAAGATGTTGAAAGGCATAGATCGGATGGACTCTCAGAGGCTTTTCCCCAGGGTGGAAATGTCTGCTACGAGAGGACACAGGTTTAAGGTGCTGGGGGGTAGGTACAGGGGAAATGTTAGGAGGAAGTTTTTCACACAGAGGGTGGTGGGCGAGTGGAATCGGCTGCCTTCAGTGGTGATGAAGGCAAACTCAGTAGGGATTTTTAAGAGACTCCTGGATGAGTACATGGGACTTAATAGGATGGAGGGTTATAGGTAGGCCTAGAAGGTAGGGATATGTTCGGCACAACTTGTGGGGCCGAAGGGCCTGTTTGTGCTGTAGTTTTTCTATGTTTCTATACTCAATACTTTGATTTATAAAGGCCAATGTACCAAAAGCACTCTTTACGACCCTATCCACCTGTGACGTCACTTTTAGGGAATTCTGTACCTGTATTCCCAGATCCCTCTGTTCAACTGCACTCTTCAGAGTCCTACCATTTACCCTGTACGTTCTACTTTGGTTTGCCCTTCCAAAGTGCAATACCTCACATTTGTCTGCATTAAATTCCATCTGCCATTTTTCAGCCCATTTTTCTAGTTGGTCCAAATCCCTCTGCAAGCTTTGAAAACCTTCCTCACTGTCCACTCCACCTCCAATCTTTGTATCATCAGCAAATTTGCTGATCCAATTTACCACATTATCATCCAGATCATTGATATAGATGACAAACAACAATGGACTCAACACCGATCCCTGCGGCACACCACTAGTCACAGGCCTCCACTCAGAGAAGCAATCCTCCACAACCACTCTCTGGCTTCTTCCATTGAGCCAATGTCTAATCCAATTTACTAGCTCCCCATGTATACCTAGCGACTGAACCTTCCTAACTAACCTCCCATGCAGGACTTGTCAAAGGCTTTACTGAAGTCCATGTAGACAACATCCACCGCATTCCCTTCATCCACTTTCCTGATAACCTCCTCGAAAAACTCTAATAGATTGAACAAAGAACAATACAGCACAATTCGGCCCTCCAAGCCTGCGCCGCTCATGTGCCCACTAGACCATTCTTTTGTATCCCTCTATTCCCAGTCTGATCATGTGGTTATCTAGATAAGTCTTAAACGATCCCAGTGTGCCCGCCTCAATCACCTTGCTTGGCAGTGCATTCCAGGCCCCACCACCCTCTGTGTAAAATACGTCCCCCTGACTGGTTAAACATGACCTACCATGCACAAAGCCAAGTTGACTCTCCCTAATAAGTCCCTATCTATCCAAATATTTGGAGATCCCATCTCTTAGTACTCCTTCCAATAATTTACCTACTACTGATGTCAAACTTACTGGTCTCCAATTTCCCACATTACTGTTTGAGCTTTTTTTAAACAACGGAACAACATGAGCTATCCTTTGAGGTAACTAGGTTTGTTGATGAAGGTAGGGCGGTTGATGTCATATACATGGATTTTAGTAAGGCGTTTGATAAGGTCCCCCATGGTCGGCTTATGATGAAAGTGAGGAGGTGTGGGATAGAGGGAAAGTTGGCCGATTGGATAGGTAACTGGCTATCTGATCGAAGACAGAGGGTGGTGGTGGATGGAAAATTTTCGGACTGGAGGCAGGTTGCTAGCGGAGTGCCGCAGGGATCGGTGCTTGGTCCTCTGCTCTTTGTGATTTTTATTAATGACTTAGAGGAGGGGGCTGAAGGGTGGATCAGTAAATTTGCTGATGACACCAAGATTGGTGGAGTAGTGGATGAGGTGGAGGGCTGTTGTAGGCTGCAAAGAGACATAGATAGGATGCAAAGCTGGGCTGAAAAATGGCAAATGGAGTTTAACCCTGATAAATGTGAGGTGATTCATTTTGGTAGGACAAATTTAAATGTGGATTACAGGGTCAAAGGTAGGGTTCTGAAGACTGTGGAGGAACAGAGAGATCTTGGGGTCCATATCCACAGATCTCTAAAGGTTGCCACTCAAGTGGATAGAGCTGTGAAGAAGGCATATAGTGTGTTAGCTTTTATTAACAGGGGGTTGGAGTTTAAGAGCCGTGGGGTTATGCTGCAACTGTACAGGACCTTGGTGAGACCGCATTTGGAATATTGCGTGCAGTTCTGGTCACCTCACTATAAGAAGGATGTGGAAGCGCTGGAAAGAGTGCAGAGGAGATTTACCAGGATGCTGCCTGGTTTGGAGTGTCGGTCTTATGAGGAAAGGTTGAGGGAGCTGGGGCTGTTCTCTCTGGAGCGGAGGAGATTGAGGGGAGACTTAATAGAGGTTTATAAAATGATGAAGGGGATAGATAGAGTGAACGTTCAAAGACTATTTCCTCGGGTGGATGGAGCTATTACAAGGGGGCATAACTATAGGGTTCATGGTGGGAGATATAGGAAGGATATCAGAGGTAGGTTCTTCACGCAGAGAGTGGTTGGGGTGTGGAATGGACTGCCTGCAGTGATAGTGGAGTCAGACACTTTAGGAACATTTAAGCGGTTATTGGATAGGCACATGGAGCACACCAGGATGGTAGGGAGTGGGATAGCTTGATCTTGGTTTCAGATGAAGGTCGGCACAACATCGTGGGCCGAAGGGCCTGTTCTGTGCTGTAATGTTCTATGTTCTATGTTCCAATCATCCGGCACCTCACCCGTGGATACCGACATTTTAAATATGTCTGCCAGGGCCCCTGCAATTTCAACACTCGTCTCCTTCAAGGTCCGCGGGAATACCCTGTCCGGTCCTGGGGATTTATCTACTCTGATTTGCCTCAAGACAGCAAGCACCTCCTCCCCTTTAATCTGTACAGGTTCCATGACCTCCCTACTTGTTTGCCTTATTTCCGTAGACTCCATGCCCGTTTCCTTAGTAAATTCGGATGCAAAAAACCCATTTAATATCTTCTCCATTTCTTTTGGTTCCATACATAGCCGACCACTCTGATCTTCAAGAGGACCAATTTTATCCCTTACTATCCTGTTGCTCTTAATATACCTGTAGAAGCTCTTAGGATTATCCTTCACCTTGTCTGCCAAAGCAACCTCATGTCTTCTTTTAGCCCTCCTGATTTCTTTCTTAAGAAGTTTCTTGCACTTTTTATACTCCTCAAGCATCTTATTTGCTCCCTGTTGCCTATACATGTCATATAACTCTCTCTTCTTCTTCTTTATCAGAGTTCCAATATCCCTTGAGAACCAAGGTTCCTTATTCTTATTCACTTTGCCTTTAATCCTGACAGGAACATACAAACTCTGCACTCTCAAAATTTCTCCTTTGAAGGCCTCCCACTTACCATTCACATCCTTGCCAGAGAACATAGAACATAGAACATAGAACATTACAGCGCAGAACAGGCCCTTCGGCCCACGATGTTGCACCGACCAGTTAAAAAAAAAACTGTGACCCTCCAACCTAAACCAATTTCTTTTCGTCCATGAACCTATCTACGGATCTCTTAAACGCCCCCAAACTAGGCGCATTTACTACTGATGCTGGCAGGGCATTCCAATCCCTCACCACCCTCTGGGTAAAGAACCTACCCCTGACATCGGTTCTATAACTACCCCCCCTCAATTTAAAGCCACGCCCCCTCGTGCTGGATTTCTCCATCAGAGGAAAAAGGCTATCACTATCCATCCTATCTAAACCTCTAATCATCTTATATGTTTCAATAAGATCCCCTCTTAGCCGCCGCCTTTCCAGCGAAAACAATCCCAAATCCCTCAGCCTCTCCTCATAGGATCTCCCCTCCATACCAGGCAACATCCTGGTTTTTTTTTTTTTTAATAAATTTTTAAAAATTCTTTGTATTTCTTTACCAAAACACAATCAAAACAGGATTCACCGTTATATTTTGGTAAAATCTACTCGAATACACTTTGAAACAAGAGTACAACAAAATAGAATATACTTCAAATGTTGAAACTGTACAAACATTTTCAGTCAGAACACTGGTAATCTCCCTAATCAATCATCAAGGAGGGAGTTTCAATACCAGAATCCAGTTTTAAAAAGCAGGGGGTTCTGAAGGGTTTAACATCTTGTTTTGGTCCATTGTTTCCGGTTTAAATACTACTGAACAGTGCCTACTGATGAAATCCAATGATACCAGGGTACGAGGGGGCTGGTTACCAGGTTCGTACTGAAGTGCAATGGCGAAACATTAACCTAACTTTGCTCTGGCAATTAACCATGTGTGGTACCCGCCAAGTCTTCGTGGCCAGGCTAAATAATTGAACTAGCCAATACCGTAATATCCCCCGTCAAATGCAACAGAGTTCACCATCACTGTAAACAGAAATTGATTTTTTTTTAAATGGATGGATGGAACAAAAAGGATGTTAATTATAATTTCTTGTAACAAGTTTCCTTCTCAAAAACGTTGGGTTCTAATGGCTTGCTTGTCCCAATCCACACTTTTTAGATCCTTTCTCAGTTCTTCAAATTTGGCCTTTTTCCAGTTTAGAACGTCAACCCGAGGACCAGATCTATCTTTATCCATGATCAAGTTGAAACTATGATCACTGGATCCAAAGTGTTCCCCAACACACACTTCCGTCACTTGTCCTAACTCGTTTCCTAACAGGAGATCTAATATTGGGCGGCACGGTAGCACAGTGGTTAGCACTGCTGCTTCACAGCTCCAGGGATCTGGGTTCGATTCCCAGCTCGGGTCACTGTTTGTGTGGAGTCTGTACATTCTCCTCGCATTTGCGTGGGTTTCCTCCGGGTGCTCCGGTTTCCCCCCACAGTCCAAAGATGTGCGGGTTAGGTTGATTGGCCAGGTTAAAAATTGCCCCTTAGAGTCCTGGGATGCGTAGGTTAGAGGGATTAGTGGGTAAAATATGTGGGGGTAGGGCCTGGGTGGGATTGTGGTCGGTGCAGACTCGATGGGCCGAATGGCCTCCTTCCGCACTGTAGGGTTTCTATGATTGCATCCTGTCTAGTTGGTACCTCTATATATTGATTTAGAAAATTTTCCTGAACATATTTCAAACTCTAACCCGTCTAGACCTTTAACAGTTTGCGAGTCCCAATCTATATGTGGAAAATTAAAATCCCCTACTATCACAACTTTATGTTTCCTGCAGTTGTCTGCTATCTCTCTGCAGATTTGCTCCTCCAATTCTCGCTGACTATTGGGTGGTCTATAATAGAACCCCATTAATGTGGTCACACCTTTCCCGTTTCTCAGCTCCACCCATATGGCCTTGGTAGACAACCCCTCCAATCTGTCCTGCCTGAGCACTGCTGTAACATTTTTCCTGACGAGCAATGCCACCCCCCCACCCTCTGGCTCGATCACGTCTGAAACATCAGAGGCGAGGGAAGAGATTGCAGAGCCTCTGGCGATGATCTTTGCGTCATCGATGGAGACGGGAGAGGTGCCGGAGGATTGCGGATGTGGTTCCTATTTTCAATAAGGGGAATAGGGATAGCCCAGGTAATTACCGACCCGTGAGTCTAACCTCAGTGGTTGGTAAACTGATGGAGAAGATCCTGAGGGACAGGATACATGAGCATTTAGAGAGGTTTAGTATGCTCAGGAATACTCAGCATGGCTTTGTCAAGGGCAGATCGTGCCTCACGAGCCTGGTGGAGTTCTTCGAAAATGTGACTAAACACATTGACGAAGGGAAAGCGGTAGATGTGGTTTTTAGCAAGGTGTTCGATAAGGTTCCCCATGCAAGGCTTCTGGAAAAAGTGAGGGGGCATGGGATCCAAGGGGCTGCTGCCCGGTGGATCCAGAACTGACTTGCCCAAAGGAGGCAGAGAGTGGGTATAGATGGGTCCTTTTCTAAATGGAGGTCGGTCACCAGTGGTGTGCCCCAGGGATCTGTTCTGGGACCCTTGCTGTTTGTCATTTTCATAAATGACCTGGATGAGGAAGTGGAGGGATGGGTTGGTAAGTTTGCCGATGACACGAAGGTTGGTGGGGTTGTGGATAGTCTGAAGGGATGTCAGAAGTTACAGAGGGACATAGATAGGATGCAAGATTGGGTGGACAAGTGGCAGATGGACTTCAACCCAGATAAATGCGTCGTGGTCCATTTTGGCAGGTCAAATGGGATGAAGGAGTACAATATAAAGGGAAAGACTCTTAGTACGGTAGAGGATCAGAAGGACCATGGGGTCCGGGTCCATTAGACTGTAAAAATCGGCCCCGCAGGTGGAGGAGGTGGTTAAGGCGGCGTATGGTGTGCTGGCCTTTATCAATCGAGGGATTGAGTTTAGGAGTCCGGGGATAATGATGCAGCTTTATAAGACCCTCGTCAGACTCCACTTGGAGTACTGTGCTCAGTTCTGGTCGCCTCATTACAGGAAGGATGTGGAAAAGATTGAAAGGGTGCAGAGGAGATTTACAAGGATGTTGCCTGGATTGAGTGGCACGCCTTATGAGGATAGGCTGAGGGGGCTCGGTCTTTTCTCCTTGGAGAGACGAAGGATGAGAGGAGACCTAATAGAGGTATACAAGATGTTGAGAGGCATAGATCGGGTGGACTCTCAGAGGCTTTTTCCCAGGGTGGAAATGGCTGCTATGAGAGGACACAGGTTTAAGGTGCTGGGGGGTAGGTACAGGGGAAATTTTTCACAGAGGGTGGTGGGCGAGTGGAATCGGCTGCCGTCAGTGGTGGTGGAGGCGAACTCAATAGGGTCTTTTAAGAGACTCCTGGATGAGTACATGGAGCTTAATAGGAAGGTCGAGATGGTAGGGATGTGATCGGCACAACTTAGAATCTTAGAAACCCTACAGCACAGAAAGAGGCCATTCGGCCCATCGAGTCTGCACCGACCACAATCCCACCCAGGCCTTACCCCCATATCCCTACATCTTTTACCCACTAATCCCTCTAACCTACGCATCCCAGGACACTAAGGGGCAATTTTAGCATGGCCAATCAACCTAACCCGCACATCTTTGGACTGTGGGCCGAAGGGCCTGTGTGTGCTGTAGTTTTTCTTTGTTCTATGTTCTAACCCTGGAACATTGAGCTGCCAGTCCTGCCCCTCCTGTAGCCAAGTTTCACTAATGGCTATAATGTCATAATTCCATGTGTCAATCCACGCCCTCAGCTCATCTGCCTTCCCCACAATACTCCTGGCATTGAAACACCTCAGAAGATTATTACCACCACACACAACCCTTCTATTTGTGATTTTGCACCTTCCCTGCTCTTACTGAAACATCTAAACCCCGGAACCTGCAACAACCATTCCTGTCCCTGCTCTATCCATGTCTCCGAGATGGCCACAACATCGAAGTCCCAGGTACCAAACCATGCTGCAAGTTCACCCACCTTATTCCGGATGCTCCTGGCATTGAAGTATACACACTTCAAACCACCTTCCTGCCTGCCAGTACACTCCTGCGACGCTGAAACCTCATCCATGACCTCACTACTCTCAACCTCCTGGACACCGGAGCTACATAGAACCATAGAAGCCCTGCAATGCAGAAGGAAGCCATTCGGCCCATCGAGTCTGTCCCAAATCTCCAAAGGAGCACCTTACCCAGGCCCACAAACACCCTCTCCCCGTACATTTAAAATGGCCAATCCCCCCAACCTGCATATCTTTGGAGTGTGGGAGGAAACTGGAGAACCCCGAGGAAACCCACAGACACGGAGAGAATTTGCAGACTGTGTACGGACAGTGACCCATGGCCGGAATCAAACCTGGGGCCCCAGCACTGGCAGGCAACAGCCCCCCCCCTCCCCACACACACAGACTTGGAAATACATTCACCATTGGTGGGGATAAACCATGGAACTCCCTCCCTCCTAGCACTGTGGGAGTAGTCGAGGGGAAATTAGGGCTGGACCATAAATGTGGCCTTTCCAGAGCTGTTCTCATCCCATCAGCACAGAGAGAGAGAGACAGAGATCGCCGGGGGAGAGGCAGAGGACACTATCGCACCCAGCTCCATACACAGCGAGTGAGTATCTCTCACTGAGAGAGAGAGAGAGACAGAGAGAGAGAGAGAGACTGGAGCCCTGAGCTCGGAGCTATAAAAATGTAACATGGGTTCTGCTGCTTGAATCAGTACTCACAAACCTCTCCACCGTGGCATATTCCTGTGGATGACACATTGTAGAGATAATACAAGACCATAAGACATAGGAGCAGAATGAGGCCACTCGGCCCATCGAGTCTGCTCCGCCATTCAATCATGGCTGATATTTTTCCCACCCCCATTACCCCTGATCCCCTTATTAATCAAGAACCTATCTATCTCTGTCTTAAAGACACTCAATGACCCCGGCCTCCACAGCCTTCTGCGGCAAAGAGTTCCACACATTCACTGCTCTCTGGCTGAAAAAATTCCTCCTCATCTCTGTTTTAAAGGGGGGTCCCTTCACTCCGAGGTTGTGCCCTCGAGTTTTAGTATTTCCCACGAGTGAAAATACGTCCCCTCCACGTCCACTCTATCTGGGTCTCAGTATTCTGTAAGTTTCAATTAGGTCCCCCCCCTCGCCTTGTCCTTCTAAACTCCATCGATGGTCTAATGTTGACCTGTCTGGACATTCTCTCGAACAAGGAGTGTGAGGGCTGTGGACACAAATTTCACTGGATATTTATTCTACAACACTTTCTGTACCAATAAATCATAGCTTTAATTACAACAGGTCAAAGATACAAGAGGGTGATGTTTAAAACTCAGCGGCAGTCACACGTCACAGTGTGGGGCTGAGGGGAATCCAGACTGGGTGGGCCAGATTCCACTCCGCAGAACGCTGTGGTTCAGACACAGCCTCTCGCGGTTTAACAAATAAAAAGTCTGTTCTGGAACACTGATTGCAAAGGGACAGAGGGGAGGTTTCCAACTGCGAGACACATCTCTCATTCCCTGCAGCACTCGGGGGATAGAGGAGAGTCAGCACAAAGCACAGACTGAGGGACGTCTGGACTGGACACACATCTCTCAGGCGGCCTGTGCTATCTGAATCACTCTCTCTCCCCCACCCACACTCGTTCAGCACCCTGAACCACTCAGTCTGTGCCCACATCTACAATCGTCTCAAACTGGTGAGGGAACAAGCAGAGGAAATACATATTTAATCTTTCACACACAGAGTACACAGTAAGGAGTCGATATACATATCAGTCTCAGGCATGTCCGCTGACGGAAAAACACCTGGAGACAACTTGTGGAAGATCAGCTGGGAGAGACACTGTCACCCATCCTCACAGAGGGATCTCGCTTCACCATACAGCTCACCACGTTAGCCGAGGAGAGAGAAACACACAAGTGCTGTTATTCAGTAACAATAACCCAAAGTAAAATGTTAATTCACACAGAGACACTGTTTATTCAGCAGGGTAAGGATCACTCACTGTGTAACTGTACAGAGTCACCGTTTATTCAGCAGGGTAAGGATCACTCACTGTGTAACTGTACAGAGACACTGTTTATTCAGCAGGGTAAGGATCACTCACTGTGTAACTGTACAGAGTCACCGTTTATTCAGCAGGGTAAGGATCACTCACTGTGTAACTGTACAGAGACACTGTTTATTCAGCAGGGTAAGGATCACTCACTGTGTAACTGTACAGAGTCACTGTTTATTCAGCAGGGTAAGGATCACTCACTGTAACTGTACAGAGTCACTGTGTATTCAGCAGGGTAAGGATCATAGCAGGGTACCAGGTTTTGAGGTAACGGATCAACCTTGCTAGTGGAGGTGGTGGCCAAGCGGGAGGCGTTGTACTTAAAGGGGCTGGGGACAGGGGCCGACAAACCCACTAAAAAAAAACCAGCACACATCCCAATAAGACAACACAAAATAGACCAAGCGTGAGGTGTCAGGAATAGTTGGGGGAGCACAGGGGAAGAGACCCACTGGGACCCCACTACGAGACCCTACAGCAATACAGACGGTGCTGGAGCAGTATCAGTGACAGGAGATAAGAGAGAGAGTTGGGGCACTTTTACTGTTGGAACCAGCATACGGGGGTTGCAGGTCTGCTAGACAGAAAAATGGCAGACCACGTTGTTAAGGGAGAAACTGCAGTAGCTCTCATTTTGAGGTATCTGTTAGCCAGAGAAGCGATTGTTGCAAAGATGAAACGGAACGGGTGGAACGCATCACAAACTTTAGAAGATCAAAGAAAGTGGGTAGACGGAGTTAAACGGGACAAAACAAAAGTAATGGGAGTAATGTTAGTGACCCAGTTAGCTGGACTAATTGAGAAGGTAAATGCCTCAATGGAGGAGAGACACAAAGAGACAGAACAAATTAAGGTATTGCAGGAGAGAGTGAGGGAATTAGAACACAGAAGCCACACTGCAGAGATAACGCAGAGATCAGAGGAAACGGACCCTCGGCGCTCATACGAGTCAGTGCAGAAACCCGGGTCCCGGAGACGGCGGCTAATCAGCCCGGGTTCCTGCTGCGTGCCCGGGGGTCCCGGAGACAGGGTGTGGGGGGTAATCAGTCTGGGTTCCCGGAGACTGGATGGGGAGCGGGGGTTGTGAGAGAGAGGGAGTGTGTGTGCGCGCGAGGGAGGGAGTGTGTGTGTGTGTGCGCGCGCGAGGGAGGGAGTGTGTGTGCGCGCGCGAGGGAGGGAGGGAGGGAGAGTGCGCGTTGAACAGCGCGTTAAGCTCTATGTGTTTGATTAGAAACTGGAACAGAGACAGAACGAGCTGGAGAAAGCCATCAGTGCACAGGAGGAGGGAGCGGATGAGGCCCACAGTAGCGACTCGCTGTTGAAGAACGTGCGTCCAGGAGGCTTGCGCAGAGGATCCGTAGCTAAACAGAGGAAACCGTCCATTGTGACACCACTGCAGCGTACGTAACCTGACTCAGACACACTGAGGGACCAGGGCAGCAATGTCTGACAGTTCAGAGAGAGAGACCTCTGTCTCACAGTTCAGGGAGTGGGAGAGAGAGAGAGAGACCTCGGTCTCTGGTGTCTGACAGTTCAGAGAGAGAGACCTCTGTCTCAGTTCAGGGAGTGGGAGAGAGAGAGAGAGACCTCGGTCTCTGGTGTCTCACAGTTCAGAGAGAGAGACCTCGGTCTCTGGTGTCTGACAGTTCAGAGAGAGAGACCTCTGTCTCACAGTTCTGGGAGTGGGAGAGAGAGAGAGAGAGACCTCGGTCTCTGGTGTCTCAGTTCAGGGACAGAGATCTCGGTCTCTGGTGTTTGACAGTTCAGGGAGAGAGACCTCGGTGTCTGGGTCTCACAGTTCAGAGAGAGAGAGACCTTGGTCTCTGGTGTCTCAGTTCAGGGAGAGAGACCTCGGTCTCTGGTGTCTCAGTTCAGGGAGAGAGACCTCGGTCTCTGGTGTCTGACAGTTCAGGGAGAGAGACCTCGGTGTCTGGGTCTCACAGTTCAGAGAGAGAGAGACCTCGGTGTCTGGTGTCTCAGTTCAGAGAGAGAGACCTCGGTCTCTGGTAGGACACCAGTTACATTTAAGGGACATACACCAGCTGGTCAGGACAGCCTGTCCAGCGGATAAATGGAGGTTGGTGGCAGGAGGGCCAACGACCCAAGCAGCACAGGACTATAATGGAGGAAGGTGGACACATGCCGTTCCTACAACGGCTGAGATAAATGACCAGCAGGCACCCTTTACATTATTTAAGACCGAAATCCAACGGGTCTTAGGGAACTCCCCCACTAATTGGAGCAGGATCACAAATACTAAACAAGGACAGGGGGAAAGTGCATCGGAATTTGGAGAGAGATTATTCCAGGTATATAGGGAATGTTCAGGACAGGACAATGTGGATAGGAGAGACAGGGCTTTTATCCAGGCATTCAAGGACAGGCTATCAGAGGTACACCAAGAAATCCTTAAGATGGGGGTGATAGCATCCCAAGACTATGACGAGCTAGTCGAGTGGGCTAGCGGGATAAAAGAAGGGAAGGTTGCCCAGACAAAGCCCAGACGAGAGAGAACTGGAACCCCCCGTAACGGAGATAAGGGGAGAACCGGGTTCAGCTGCTACACATGTGGCCAGCCAGGGCATACGGCTAGATTCTGCAGGGAAGCACCATTCAAAGGGAAACCCGAGAATGGCGGGCCTCGCTGTGACCACTGCCACAAGGCAGGGCACACTGAGGCAACATGTTGGGGGAAACATGGGAGACCCCGAGACAACTATAGACCAACCCCGGGGGCACCACATTCCCGGAATCCACTAGGGTGACTAGAAGAGACCCCAAACCAGGGAGATGGGAGACAAGAGAGGATTAGTGTAGCCACGCCCACAGAAGACAGTGAATCCTGACAATGAGGTTCCCCCTCATTGATCCACTGGAGCAAGCTGAGAGGGGTGATTGAAAAGCAGCAGTGCTGGTAAGAGATTAATTGAATTGTTTATTTATTTAATTAGTCAGCTAGTGTGTGTATTTTTTTGGCCTTTACTTTAACAGCAGTTTTTCAAGTTTAAAGTGAAAACTAGAAGTGGGCAGCAAAGGAGTCTGGGAAGGGTTTTTATTTTAACTTTAAAAGTCAGTTACCTGGGAGGTTCCCCCTCAGTAGTAGTTTTTTTTTCTCTCGGGCCCCTAGCCCTATAAATTGGTGCAGAGGAGATACCCGATCCTCTACACTGGTAGAGGATCCCACCCTTCCATCCTCCTCTAACCTAATTATAAGTGTGGGGAAGTTTTTTGTTTTCTTTTTTTCTTGCTGGTAATGGCTTCAGGGATGGCAGTTCAGGCAGTATGCTGCATCTCCTGTGGGATGTATGTGGTGAGGAAATCCAGTAGTGTTTCAGATTTTAGTTGTAAGAAGTGCATTAGATTGCAGCTTCTGGAGGAGCGTGTAAAGGAGCTGGAGGGGGAGGTAGAGGAACTCCGCATAATTCGGGAGGCGGAGGTGGAAGTTGATAGGAGTTATAGAGAAATAGTAACTCCTAGAAATGAGGCTTGGGTCAATGCCAGGAGGAGGGGTAAGAAGCAATCGGGAAGACAATCCCCTGGGGCGGTTCCCCTCCATAATAGGTTTTCGGTGCTGGAGGCTACAGTTGAGGAGGAATCAACTGAGCATAGAGAGCAGATCTCTGGGGGTGAGCCGAGTGAGAAAGCTCAGGTGGTTAGGGGCTGTAAAAGACTGGGCCTTGTGATTGGGGACTCCACAATTAAGGGGACAGATAGGAGGGTCGGAACTAAAGGTAGGGACTCAGGGTTGGTGTGTTGCCTACCAGGGGCTGGGGTCCGGGATGTGTCTGACAGGGTATTCAGGACTCTTAGGGGGGAGGGAGATAAACCACAAGTTATTGTACATGTGGGGACACACGACATAGGGAGGATAGGCGAAGGGGATATTAGGCAGGGATTTATGGAGTTGGGGTGGAAACTAAAGGCCAAGACTGACAGAGTGGTTATCTCTGGACTCTTGCCTGTACCACGGGATAGTTTAGAGAGGAATAGGGAGAGGGAAGGTTTGAATTCATGGCTGAGGGGATGGTGCAGGAGGGAGGGGTTCAGGTACTTAAGCAATTGGGGCTCGTATTGGGGAAGGTGTGACCTCTATGAGAAGGATGGTCTACACCTTAATCAGAAGGGGACCAATATCCTGGGGGGTAAATTTGCTAAGGCCATGCAGGGAGGTTTAAACTGATTCGGGGGGGGGGAGGGATCCTGAGTAGTGGGGCTGAAAGTGAGGGATGCATGGATGGGGACTGCAATGCACGGCATTGCAGAGGTGGGGTGGAGCAGGGTTTGAAATGTGTATACTTCAATGCCAGGAGTATTCGCAATAAAGTGGGTGAACTTGCAGCGTGGATCAGTACCTGGGACTTCGATGTTGTGGCTATTTCAGAGACATGGATAGAGCAGGGGCAGGAATGGATGCTGCAGGTCCCGGGGTTCAAATGTTTTAGTCGAAGTAGGGAAGGAGGTAGAAGAGGGGGAGGGGTAGCATTATTGGTCAGAGATTGTATCACAGTGTCAGAGAGGAGGTTTGATGAGGACTTATCTGTTGAGGTAGTATGGGCGGAGATTAGAAATAGGAGAGGAGAGGTCACCCTGTTGGGAGTCTTTTATAGACCTCCTAAAAGTTCTAGAGAGGTTGAGGAAAGGATTGCGGAGTCAATCCTGCTTAGGAGTGAAAGTAATAGGGCAATTGTTATGGGGGATTTTAACTTGACTAATATTGACTGGAATTGTTATAGCTCTAGCTCGTTAGAGGGGTCAGTTTTTGTTCAAAGCGTGCAGGAAGGTTTTTTGACTCAGTATGTAGACAGGCCAACTAGAGGTGAGGCTATATTGGATCTGGTGCTGGGAAATGAGCCAGACCAGGTGCTAGACTTGGAAGTTGGTGTGCATTTTGGTGATAGTGACCACAATTCGGTTACGTTCACCTTAGTGATGGAAAGGGATAGGCATGAACCTCGGGCCAGTGGTTTTAGCTGGGGGAAGGGTAATTATGAGGCTATTAGGAGAGAATTAGGAAACATAGGTTGGACTAGGAGATTACAGGGACTGGGAACGTCCGACATGTGGAGTTTTTTCAAGGAGCAGCTACTGCGAGTCTGTGATAGGTATGTCCCTGTCAGGCAAGGAGGAATTGGTAGGGCTAGGGAACCGTGGTGCACCAAAAAAGTTTCTTTGTTGGTTAAAAAGAAAAAGGAGGCTTATGTTCGGATGAGACGTGAGCACTCGGGTAGTGCACTAGAAAGCTTTAGATTGGCTAAGAGGGAGTTGAAGAGCGAGCTTAGAAGGGCTAAAAGGGGACATGAGAAGACTTTGGCGGATAGGGTTAAAGAGAATCCTAAGGCGTTCTATAGGTATGTCAAGAACAGAAGGTTGGTAAGGGCAAGTTTAGGGCCAGTTATAGATGGCAGAGGGAAGTTATGTGTGGAACCGGAGGAGATTGGTGAAGCATTGAACCAATATTTCTCTTCGGTGTTCACGCAAGGGGACATGAATATAGCTGAGGAGGACACTGGGTTGCAAGGGAGTAGAATAGACAGTATTACAGTTGATAAGGAGGATGTGCAGGATATTCTGGAGGGTCTGAAAATAGATAAATCCCCTGGTCCGGATGGGATTTATCCAAGGATTCTCTGGGAGGCAAGAGAAGTGATTGCAGAGCCTCTGGCTCTGATCTTCAGGTCGTCGTTGGCCTCTGGTATAGTACCAGAAGATTGGAGGTTAGCGAATGTTGTCCCATTGTTTAAGAAGGGGAACAGAGACTTCCCCGGGAATTATAGACCGGTGAGTCTCACTTCTGTTGTCGGCAAGATGTTGGAAAAAATTATAAGGGATAGGATTTATAGTTATTTGGAGAGTAATGAATTGATAGGTGATAGTCAGCATGGTTTTGTGGCAGGTAGGTCGTGCCTTACTAACCTTATTGAGTTTTTTGAGAAAGTGACCAAGGAGGTGGATGGGGGCAAGGCAGTGGACGTGGTATATATGGATTTTAGTAAGGCGTTTGATAAGGTTCACCATGGTAGGCTTCTGCAGAAAATGCAGATGTATGGGATTGGGGGTGATCTAGGAAATTGGATCAGGAATTGGCTAGCGGATAGGAAACAGAGGGTGGTGGTTGATAGTAAATATTCATCATGGAGTGCGGTTACAAGTGGTGTACCTCAGGGATCTGTTTTGGGGCCACTGCTGTTTGTAATATTTATTAATGATCTGGATGAGGGTATAGTTGGGTGGATTAGCAAATTTGCTGATGACACCAAAGTCGGTGGTGTGGTAGACAGTGAGGAAGGGTGTCGTAGTTTGCAGGAAGACTTAGACAGGTTGCAAAGTTGGGCCGAGAGGTGGCGGATGGAGTTTAATGCGGAGAAGTGTGAGGTAATTCACTTTGGTAGGAATAACAGATGTGTTGAGTATAGGGCTAACGGGAGGACTTTGAATAGTGTGGAGGAGCAGAGGGATCTAGGTGTATGTGTGCATAGATCCCTGAAAGTTGGGAATCAAGTAGATAAGGTTGTTAAGAAGGCATATGGTGTCTTGGCGTTTATTGGTAGGGGGATTGAATTTAGGAGTCGTAGCGTTATGTTGCAACTGTACACAACTCTGGTGCGGCCGCACTTGGAGTACTGTGTGCAGTTCTGGTCCCCACATTACAGGAAGGATGTGGAGGCTTTGGAGAGGGTGCAGAGGAGGTTTACCAGGATGTTGCCTGGTATGGAGGGGAGATCCTATGAGGAGAGGCTGAGGGATTTGGGATTGTTTTCGCTGGAAAGGCGGCGGCTAAGAGGGGATCTTATTGAAACATATAAGATGATTAGAGGTTTAGATAGGGTGGATAGTGATAGCCTTTTTCCTCTGATGGAGAAATCCAGCACGAGGGGGCATGGCTTTAAATTGAGGGGGGGTAGTTATAGAACCGATGTCAGGGGTAGGTTCTTTACCCAGAGGGTGGTGAGGGATTGGAATGCCCTGCCAGCATCAGTAGTAAATGCGCCTAGTTTGGGGGCGTTTAAGAGATCCGTAGATAGGTTCATGGACGAAAAGAAATTGGTTTAGGTTGGAGGGTCACAGTTTTTTTTTTAACTGGTCGGTGCAACATCGTGGGCCGAAGGGCCTGTTCTGCGCTGTAATGTTCTATGTTCTATTAAAAGCCGGTGTCCGTCCACTCCACTTATCGGCCAACACTGGTCGAAATCTCACAACCCGTAGCTCCCATCCAAAACAGGAAAGAGGGGGAGAGAATATATGTAGAAGCCCTGGCGGGGGGTAGGGAATGCCACATGTTAGTAGATACGGGGGCAGCCATATCAATTACAAACCTACCCCTGCCATTGACCAACAAAAGAATACACATAACCGGGGTAGGGGGAGAGAGAATACCCGCCTATCTTAGTGAAACCACACTAGTAGAAATCAACCACAAGTACATTCCAATGCAATTTTACGTTTGTCAGAATAATGAGGGCACAATCATGGGGAACGATTTAATGAGGGAATACCAGGTGCTGATAGATTGTGGGAAAGGGAAACTAATTTGGCCACAACCTGACGGTAGGAAGACCGGAATAGGGACATTAGCTAGCCACCTGGGGACGGTTGGGATAGCCACCATAGTGGCCCGAGATTGGGACCAGGAAAAAGAAGGGTTCGGAGCCATCTGCGCTTCCATTCCCGAAGCCTGGGCTAGGACGAAATTAGATACCGGACTAACCGACACAGAACCGATAAAAGTCCCAGGACCGGAACACAAGCCCCACCGACAATACCCTATCAAGAGAGAAGCGCAAGGGGCAGTGGTAAAAATAGTCAAGGGTTTAATAGAAAAGGGAATCCTCAGGGAAACCACCAGTACCACCAATTCCCCCACATGGCCAGTTATAAAACCTGACGGGAGCTACCGGCTCACCATCGATTACACAGGTTTGAACAAGGTAACACCTAAATTACACCCCATTGTGGCAAACCCCTCGACTATTTTAAACGGATTGGCACAAGACCACAAAATTTTCACGGTGCTAGATATAGCAAATGGATTCTGGTCCCTTCCACTGGACTCAGAATCCCAAAACAAATTTGCCTTCACTGTGGGAGAGAAACAGTATACATGGACTCGCATCCCACAGGGATTTCATAACAGTCCTGCCATATTTCACAGAACAATGAGCGATATCCTGAGTAGGGTGAAATTGCATGAGGACAATACAGTCCTCCAGTATGTGGACGATGTGTTAATAGCGTCCAAAACAGAAAAAGGGCACAAGGCAGCCCTGTATGCAGTACTAGAAGGATTGGCAAAAGCCGGGCTGAAAGTCAGCCCACATAAGGCACAAATTGCAAAACCCCAGGTCCTGTACTTAGGACACCTAATTTCCCAGGGAATTAAAGAATTGCCCGCAGACCGCAAAACCGCAATTAAAGAAATGCCGCGACCAGTTACAGTAAGAGGGGTCCGAAAAGTTTTAGGACTATTCAATTACAGTAGGAGTTTTATCCCTGACTTTGCAAGAATCGCGGAGCCAATTCAGAGACTAGTGAAGGGAGGAAAGCCAGCCTTGGAAAGTATAGAGTGGAGACAAGAGCAAGAGACAGCATATGCAGAGTTGAAAGCTAGGTTAATTTCAGCCCCAGGGCTGGGACTGCCAGATGGAAGCAAGAAGTTCCACATCTTCTGTGACAACCAGGACGGCTTCTATTCTGCCGTAGTGGCACAGACTCATGGAGATAGAAAGAGTCCCGTAGGGTATTATTCAACGGCTGAGGGACCAGTAGTCACCGGGATGCCCAGGTGCATAGCCGCCCTAGATTGTGCAGCATGGGCTGTGAGGATAAGTGAGCCCATTGTCATGACAGGAGATATTGTGCTACACACAAAACATACATTGGTAGAGATGCTAAACACGGGCAAACTCAAAACAGTCTCACATATAAGGAGGGCAAGGTGGGAGGCCACACTCCTACCACCTAACAAGTCAGTCACCATCATTAGGGACACAGGAGAAAATCCCGCGGAAGGGATTTTAGATATTGGGGAAGCGCACAGCTGTGGAGAAATTGACAAAGATAACAAGGAAGGAAAGATTAGAGACGAACCCCTTCCAACAGCAGATAAGACCTTCTATGTGGATGGGTCCCGCAAATATGTATCAGGATCACCAAGGACAGGGTGGGTAGTAGTAGACCAGAACCTGGAAACCCTAGAATCAGGAAGGATCGACGGGGGTCAGTCCGCTCAGGTAGCAGAATTAGTTGCCCTCACCCAAGCCTTAAGATTAGCAGCAGGGAAAACAGTAAATGTGTATACAGACAGCCAATACGTGTTTGGTGTGATCCATGATTACATGTCCGCATGGGGGAGAAGGGGGTTCATTACTACAGGAGGTACCCCCATTAAACACCAACAGCAGATAAGGGCGCTGCTAGCAGCTAGTGAACAGCCTACAGAGGCCGCAGTAATTAAAATAAAAGCCCACCAGCGGGAACCCGGAAGGGACACCCCGGGGTGGATTCATTTCAAAGGGAATCAAGCCGCAGACACAGTGGCACAGCAAGCACTAGAAAACAGCGACATTAAAAGCCTGCCCCTTGCAGCGATAGTGGTAGAACCGGAAGAAATTGACATACAGAAATTACACGGGGACATTACACAGCAAGAACGAGATAGATGGGAGGAGCTGGGCGCAGTTAAAGGGACTGACGGGGTGTGGAGAAAAGATAACCGGGTATTGGCGCCAGGATGTATCCAGAACACATTACTGGAACTACACCACGGGCTTCCCCATACAGGCAGGGATGCAATGATACAGAGCCTGGGGAGAGAGTGGTGGTGGAAAGGATTGGGACGAGATGTGGCCACATACTGCCGCAGATGCACTATATGTGCACAGCACAACCCCGGGAAGCCCATAAAGGTAAAGATGGGACACCAACCCAGACCGAAGGGACCCTGGGAACAGATACAAATGGACTTCATAGGACCATTGCCCCCCTCTCACGGGAAAACATACTGCCTGGTAATAGTAGATCAATTCACCAGGTGGGTAGAAGCATTCCCCACAACCAATTGTACAGCCCTAACGGTAGCCAGGATATTGGCAGCAGAAGTCATTCCCCGATGGGGGATGCCAATTCAAGTTGATTCGGACCAGGGAACACATTTCACAGGAAAGGTTATGAAAAACATTTGCCAACTATTAGGAATAAAACAGAAATTTCACATCCCCTATCACCCACAAAGTGGGTTCTCAGGGGGAGGGCGATCCAGCTCCGCTGTCTGCACTGGGAATGCTGCCTCCGTGTTGATGCGCGCTGTCCGTTTCTCTTTGCTGCCAGGATTCCCTGGGTGGAACTGCCCACAGTACGCTGATTGTAAACATTGCTCCGGAGTGCAATAATTATTCCAACACTCTCACTGCACTGAACTTTGCAGCAAAATCTAAGCTGGTGGTGAATCGACCCTTCAGACAGGAGACAATCCAGCCCATTATTACAGGCTGGACAGATGTGGGTCCGATAAGGGATAAGATCCGTCAATACATCCGAGACCTTAGCACCCAATTGAAGGGGATGCGCCGGTCCGTAATTTTTAATCAGGCACAGGTCGATACAGAGGAGGACTCAGAAATATTACCAGAGGCCGGGAGCCGGGTATGAACAAAAGTGCTTCCTGCAAAACCAGGATTTGCCCCAAGTTGGCACGGACCTTACGAGGTCATTATTAGCGGAGATACCTGTGCCTGTATAGATATAAGGGGACAGGGGGTCTGGAAACACTGGACCCAATTAAAGCTGTACGAAGACAAATGAACTAAAGAATACCGTTTTCGTTCATTCAAATTCCACAGGAACCAGGACCAGATCTACTATCAAGACGTCGGAACAAACTACTTTTAATTTGATTGCCTGTTTATTTTCTGTATATACTATAACTGTAAAAATACTGTTGAGAAAAAAAACGATATGGGAACAGGGACATATTTGATAATAACCATGACCATTGTAAATACGCTCCAACACATGGGGGTTAGGGGAGCAGAACCCCCAATCATGGAAGGAAACCTATTCCTGAAAACACACATCCAGATCTATGGGAATAGGACCGCTTGTTACCCTTCAGCGCGATCAGTAAACTCCCTATTCATCGCAACACCAGGGTGGCTCCCACAAGAGTTATTCACTATTGACACATCGGGGGCACCCTGCAAGGAACATATTGGGTACTTTAAACAAGGGATACAAGAAAGGTGTGTAGAGCTCACTGAGCCGGGAATTCTAAGGGGGATGGGACCCCAACAGGAGGAGACACATGGGAACTACCCACAATGTTTTAAGGGAGAGGGATGGGGGTGCGTGCATGCCTTTGTCCCTAAAGATGATTCGTGCGCTGAGGCACATTGTGCTCTCCAGGAGTGCCGGGTCCGGGAAGGACACTTCACTTGTGACTGCAAGCAACAAAAAATGCATTGCAGTCACCGCGGGTAGGCAGCTTATGTGTGGCAAGTGCAACGGCACCCACGTAAGCTCAGCCTCGGGGACATACCCATTTGATTCTCACCAAGGGGTACAATCAAGTGGACAGTCCCGGGGGAGGGAAGGTTCCACAAGATGGGACCATGTGGTCAAACGACCCCGGGGTAATGCATGTTATCGGGTTAAAGAAGGTTACGTGTTTTTATTCAAAAATGTATATATGACAGCCACAGACAGGCCTCCAAGGTTCTTTTCCGTAGGGACAATCAGACCTCTCACGGTTCCGTGCCCAAGCGAAGGGCATGTCCAGAAACGCATAGTGACCAGGGCCATCAGCGCAGAATTCTGCGCCGACTGGCAGGCCCCTGTCACACTAGGGTCTTCTCTGGGATATGGATTTCTGGGGACACTATCCCTAGGAGGCGCCGCAGGGGTGATCAGCGCCAATAATAGGAATTTCTTCATATGTGGACTGACCATTTTAGGAAACAACACCCTACAAGCACTGGGTGCAATTGACCAAGAACTCGCAGAACTCAGACTATACACACAGCAAACGAGATATGCGGTGGACTATCAGCTAGCCAGACAAGGAGGGGTATGCACCATCATCAAAGGAAAATGCATCACATATGTACACGACGAGACACTAAACATAACAGCAGCCATGTCCGGGATACAAAAGCAATTGGATAGCTTTAAACAGGGATTAACAGGGACTGATGGGTGGTTAGGGTGGCTGTTTAACACAGTTTGGGGAGCATACATTATGAAGGGATTAATCTTAGTAGTAGCCATCCTGTTCACACTCTGCCTGGGCCTAACCTGTATTAAAGTGATATGTGCAAATATTACATCAAGAATGCTACCCACTGCCAGTATCCAGATGCAAGAATTTAACCACGCCACAGAGGAAGAGGAACAACGGCAAGGACAACATCTTTACAAGTCACTGTACTTCTGAAGATCGTCCATGGGGGGTCAGCCATGAATGGGACCCCCTGGACGAGAGGAGGGACTGAAGTAGGCAATTTTCCAAAAGCCATATTGGCACCATTCATAACGTGTCTACAATGCAGAGGGGAACACCGGATGGATATTCGTTCAAACCCCCTCTGCACAGCTGAGAGACCTTTAAATTTCAAAGCCAACGAAAGATCCTTATTCTGCCCAGCAACAGCGCGAAGCTGCATTTTAAACCGGCCTTTGGCCAAGGAAGATCGGGATATCTGCGAGTCAAGACCGAGAGTGGGCTATATGGCATAACCAGACTATCAATAAAATATTACAAGAATAAAATGGCCAAGGCAGGCAAAGAAATTTAACAAACTAGGGTAAAAGGAATAAAAGATTAGATTAAATCTCCCTACACAGCAGGACAAAATGACATTAACACCTAATCTCGCAAGCAGGGAACACAGACACAAAACAATGTCAATAGATATAAGGGGACACACAGAGGGGATAATGGGAAACACATTAAAACACCGGGGCAAGAACAGGTAGTCCCATTAACACAAACACACACCATACAAATGCAAATTGACAAGCCTCCCAGAGAACTTCCTGACCCAACAGACCACTTTATACATATTGTAAAAATGCATAATCAAATGTTGCCGCTCGAATTTGGATCCCTATAAAGATCCAGAGCTGATGTGAAAGGATTGAGATCAACGTGGCCAAGCCACTGTTTCGGAGCTGGTTACGTTGGTTCTCCCTGGGTTCCCAGTAATTGTACAATAAAGAAAAACGCTTTGAACTTTGCCTTGCGACTCGACCTCCTTGAATGCACTGGTACAAGGGATTTTTCCCTACAACAAATGGCGTAGTCGGCAGGATTTGATATCTGACTTCTGACTGGTGGCCACGGTCTGGAAGCCGGGATCAAATTTAAACGAATCTGATAAAAATCCAGAGCAGTCAAGGGCGAGTACAAGTCTCCGTTCAAAGTGAGGTACCTTTAAGGGTTAGGGTTTGTCTGTGTTAAATAATGTTGTCTTGTAGAACTGTATAATCTTGCCTAAGTTTTTTAATTGAAGGTACAGGTCAGAACGACCGCGTGGAAGAAGGTAAGTAACTTTAATAGGAATAGAGGACCAGAGGTAAAGATAACAGGTTTTGGGCTATTTGATAATGGGAATAAGGAATTAAGACTAATATAAAGATAAGAACCGCATGCAGAACTAATTGGTGTAACTAACCCAGGATTGTAGACGAAACCGCTGTCTGTGCCAAGGCAATAGGACAAGGGAGTGCTTGACTCAAGGTGCCCTACCCTAAACTGGACGTTAAGAGGAGAAATCTCCCACGCTAAGGTTGGGTTTTGAAGCGGGCGCTAAGAGGCACAGGCACTCAGGGTGCAAGGCACGGACAGTGTAAATCGGGTAACAACACAGACTCTGAAGGGACGAACAACCTCAGAGTCGATACAGTTACTAACTATAACAGGGGCTTTGATAACAGATACATATGTGTAAGTGTTGAGGAAAAGGGGACCCGATCCATCCTGACCAAGAGACACGACGACGGAGGATCCATTAGGGACCCGGGCGGAGTTTGATAACCTTGTTCGTCTGTAGGGAACACCACAGTCCATAGCAGGGTACCAGGTTTTGAGGTAACGGATCAACCTTGCTAGTGGAGGTGGTGGCCAAGCGGGAGGCGTTGTACTTAAAGGGGCTGGGGACAGGGGCCGACAAACCCACTAAAAAAAAACCAGCACACATCCCAATAAGACAACACAAAATAGACCAAGCGTGAGGTGTCAGGAATAGTTGGGGGAGCACAGGGGAAGAGACCCACTGGGACCCCACTACGAGACCCTACAGCAATACAGACGGTGCTGGAGCAGTATCAGTGACAGGAGATAAGAGAGAGAGTTGGGGCACTTTTACTGTTGGAACCAGCATACGGGGGTTGCAGGTCTGCTAGACAGAAAAATGGCAGACCACGTTGTTAAGGGAGAAACTGCAGTAGCTCTCATTTTGAGGTATCTGTTAGCCAGAGAAGCGATTGTTGCAAAGATGAAACGGAACGGGTGGAACGCATCACAAACTTTAGAAGATCAAAGAAAGTGGGTAGACGGAGTTAAACGGGACAAAACAAAAGTAATGGGAGTAATGTTAGTGACCCAGTTAGCTGGACTAATTGAGAAGGTAAATGCCTCAATGGAGGAGAGACACAAAGAGACAGAACAAATTAAGGTATTGCAGGAGAGAGTGAGGGAATTAGAACACAGAAGCCACACTGCAGAGATAACGCAGAGATCAGAGGAAACGGACCCTCGGCGCTCATACGAGTCAGTGCAGAAACCCGGGTCCCGGAGACGGCGGCTAATCAGCCCGGGTTCCTGCTGCGTGCCCGGGGGTCCCAGAGACAGGGTGTGGGGGGTAATCAGTCTGGGTTCCCGGAGACTGGATGGGGAGCGGGGGTTGTGAGAGAGAGGGAGTGTGTGTGCGCGCACGCGAGGGAGTGTGTGTGTGTGCGCGCGCGAGGGAGGGAGTGTGTGCGCGCGCGCGAGGGAGGGAGTGTGTGCGCGCGCGCGCGAGGGAGGGAGTGTGTGCGCGCGCGCGCGAGGGAGGGAGGGAGGGAGAGTGCGCGTTGAACAGCGCGTTAAGCTCTGTGTTTGATTAGAAAGGAGGTGCTGGAGAAAGCCATCAGTGCACAGGAGGAGGGAGCGGATGAGGCCCACAGTAGCGACTCGCTGTTGAAGAACGTGCGTCCAGGAGGCTTGCGCAGAGGATCCGTAGCTAAACAGAGGAAACCGTCCATTGTGACACCACTGCAGCGTACGTAACCTGACTCAGACACACTGAGGGACCAGGGCAGCAATGTCTGACAGTTCAGAGAGAGAGACCTCTGTCTCACAGTTCAGGGAGTGGGAGAGAGAGAGAGAGACCTCGGTCTCTGGTGTCTGACAGTTCAGAGAGAGAGACCTCGGTCTCACAGTTCAGGGAGTGGGAGAGAGAGAGAGACCTCGGTCTCTGGTGTCTCAGTTCAGGGAGAGAGACCTCGGTCTCTGGGTCTCACAGTTCAGAGAGAGAGAGACCTCAGTCTCTGGTGTCTCAGTTCAGGGAGAGAGACCTCGGTCTCTGGTGTCTCAGTTCAGGGAGAGAGACCTCGGTCTCTGGTGTCTGACAGTTCAGGGAGAGAGACCTCGGTGTCTGGGTCTCACAGTTCAGAGAGAGAGAGACCTCGGTGTCTGGTGTCTCAGTTCAGAGAGAGAGACCTCGGTCTCTGGTAGGACACCAGTTACATTTAAGGGACATACACCAGCTGGTCAGGACAGCCTGTCCAGCGGATAAATGGAGGTTGGTGGCAGGAGGGCCAACGACCCAAGCAGCACAGGACTATAATGGAGGAAGGTGGACACATGCCGTTCCTACAACGGCTGAGATAAATGACCAGCAGGCACCCTTTACATTATTTAAGACCGAAATCCAACGGGTCTTAGGGAACTCCCCCACTAATTGGAGCAGGATCACAAATACTAAACAAGGACAGGGGGAAAGTGCATCGGAATTTGGAGAGAGATTATTCCAGGTATATAGGGAATGTTCAGGACAGGACAATGTGGATAGGAGAGACAGGGCTTTTATCCAGGCATTCAAGGACAGGCTATCAGAGGTACACCAAGAAATCCTTAAGATGGGGGTGATAGCATCCCAAGACTATGACGAGCTAGTCGAGTGGGCTAGCGGGATAAAAGAAGGGAAGGTTGCCCAGACAAAGCCCAGACGAGAGAGAACTGGAACCCCCCGTAACGGAGATAAGGGGAGAACCGGGTTCAGCTGCTACACATGTGGCCAGCCAGGGCATACGGCTAGATTCTGCAGAGGGGCACCAGTCAAAGGGAAACCCGAGAATGGCGGGCCTCGCTGTGACCACTGCCACAAGGCAGGGCACACTGAGGCAACATGTTGGGGGAAACATGGGAGACCCCGAGACAACTATAGACCAACCCCGGGGGCACCACATTCCCGGAATCCACTAGGGTGACTAGAAGAGACCCCAAACCAGGGAGATGGGAGACAAGAGAGGATTAGTGTAGCCACGCCCACAGAAGACTGTGAATCCTGACAAAAGCCGGTGTCCGTCCACTCCACTTATCGGCCAACACTGGTCGAAATCTCACAACCCGTAGCTCCCATCCAAAACAGGAAAGAGGGGGAGAGAATATATGTAGAAGCCCTGGCGGGGGGTAGGGAATGCCACATGTTAGTAGATACGGGGGCAGCCATATCAATTACAAACCTACCCCTGCCATTGACCAACAAAAGAATACACATAACCGGGGTAGGGGGAGAGAGAATACCCGCCTATCTTAGTGAAACCACACTAGTAGAAATCAACCACAAGTACATTCCAATGCAATTTTACGTTTGTCAGAATAATGAGGGCACAATCATGGGGAACGATTTAATGAGGGAATACCAGGTGCTGATAGATTGTGGGAAAGGGAAACTAATTTGGCCACAACCTGACGGTAGGAAGACCGGAATAGGGACATTAGCTAGCCACCTGGGGACGGTTGGGATAGCCACCATAGTGGCCCGAGATTGGGACCAGGAAAAAGAAGGGTTCGGAGCCATCTGCGCTTCCATTCCCGAAGCCTGGGCTAGGACGAAATTAGATACCGGACTAACCGACACAGAACCGATAAAAGTCCCAGGACCGGAACACAAGCCCCACCGACAATACCCTATCAAGAGAGAAGCGCAAGGGGCAGTGGTAAAAATAGTCAAGGGTTTAATAGAAAAGGGAATCCTCAGGGAAACCACCAGTACCACCAATTCCCCCACATGGCCAGTTATAAAACCTGACGGGAGCTACCGGCTCACCATCGATTACACAGGTTTGAACAAGGTAACACCTAAATTACACCCCATTGTGGCAAACCCCTCGACTATTTTAAACGGATTGGCACAAGACCACAAAATTTTCACGGTGCTAGATATAGCAAATGGGTTCTGGTCCCTTCCACTGGACTCAGAATCCCAAAACAAATTTGCCTTCACTGTGGGAGAGAAACAGTATACATGGACTCGCATCCCACAGGGATTTCATAACAGTCCTGCCATATTTCACAGAACAATGAGCGATATCCTGAGTAGGGTGAAATTGCATGAGGACAATACGGTCCTCCAGTATGTGGACGATGTGTTAATAGCGTCCAAAACAGAAAAAGGGCACAAGGCAGCCCTGTATGCAGTACTAGAAGGATTGGCAAAAGCCGGGCTGAAAGTCAGCCCACATAAGGCACAAATTGCAAAACCCCAGGTCCTGTACTTAGGACACCTAATTTCCCAGGGAATTAAAGAAATGCCCGCAGACCGCAAAACCGCGATTAAAGAAATGCCGCGACCAGTTACAGTAAGAGGGGTCCGAAAAGTTTTAGGACTATTCAATTACAGTAGGAGTTTTATCCCTGACTTTGCAAGAATCGCGGAGCCAATTCAGAGACTAGTGAAGGGAGGAAAGCCAGCCTTGGAAAGTATAGAGTGGAGACAAGAGCAAGAGACAGCATATGCAGAGTTGAAAGCTAGGTTAATTTCAGCCCCAGGGCTGGGACTGCCAGATGGAAGCAAGAAGTTCCACATCTTCTGTGACAACCAGGACGGCTTCTATTCTGCCGTAGTGGCACAGACTCATGGAGATAGAAAGAGTCCCGTAGGGTATTATTCAACGGCTGAGGGACCAGTAGTCACCGGGATGCCCAGGTGCATAGCCGCCCTAGATTGTGCAGCATGGGCTGTGAGGATAAGTGAGCCCATTGTCATGACAGGAGATATTGTGCTACACACAAAACATACATTGGTAGAGATGCTAAACACGGGCAAACTCAAAACAGTCTCAAATATAAGGAGGGCAAGGTGGGAGGCCACACTCCTACCACCTAACAAGTCAGTCACCATCATTAGGGACACAGGAGAAAATCCCGCGGAAGGGATTTTAGATATTGGGGAAGCGCACAGCTGTGGAGAAATTGACAAAGATAACAAGGAAGGAAAGATTAGAGACGAACCCCTTCCAACAGCAGATAAGACCTTCTATGTGGATGGGTCCCGCAAATATGTATCAGGATCACCAAGGACAGGGTGGGCAGTAGTAGACCAGAACCTGGAAACCCTAGAATCAGGAAGGATCGACGGGGGTCAGTCCGCTCAGGTAGCAGAATTAGTTGCCCTCACCCAAGCCTTAAGATTAGCAGCAGGGAAAACAGTAAATGTGTATACAGACAGCCAATACGCGTTTGGTGTGATCCATGATTACATGTCCGCATGGGGGAGAAGGGGGTTCATTACTACAGGAGGTACCCCCATTAAACACCAACAGCAGATAAGGGCGCTGCTAGCAGCTAGTGAACAGCCTACAGAGGCCGCAGTAATTAAAATAAAAGCCCACCAGCGGGAACCCGGAAGGGACACCCCGGGGTGGATTCATTTCAAAGGGAATCAAGCCGCAGACACAGCGGCACAGCAAGCACTAGAAAACAGCGACATTAAAAGCCTGCCCCTTGCAGCGATAGTGGTAGAACCGGAAGAAATTGACATACAGAAATTACACGGGGACATTACACAGCAAGAACGAGATAGATGGGAGGAGCTGGGCGCAGTTAAAGGGACTGACGGGGTGTGGAGAAAAGATAACCGGGTATTGGCGCCAGGATGTATCCAGAACACATTACTGGAACTACACCACGGGCTTCCCCATACAGGCAGGGATGCAATGATACAGAGCCTGGGGAGAGAGTGGTGGTGGAAAGGATTGGGACGAGATGTGGCCACATACTGCCGCAGATGCACTATATGTGCACAGCACAACCCCGGGAAGCCCATAAAGGTAAAGATGGGACACCAACCCAGACCGAAGGGACCCTGGGAACAGATACAAATGGACTTCATAGGACCATTGCCCCCCTCTCACGGGAAAACATACTGCCTGGTAATAGTAGATCAATTCACCAGGTGGGTAGAAGCATTCCCCACAACCAATTGTACAGCCCTAACGGTTGCCAGGATATTGGCAGCAGAAGTCATTCCCCGATGGGGGATGCCAATTCAAGTTGATTCGGACCAGGGAACACATTTCACAGGAAAGGTTATGAAAAACATTTGCCAACTATTAGGAATAAAACAGAAATTTCACATCCCCTATCACCCACAAAGTGGGTTCTCAGGGGGAGGGAGATCCAGCTCCGCTGTCTGCACTGGGAATGCTGCCTCCGTGTTGATGCGCGCTGTCCGTTTCTCTTTGCTGCCAGGATTCCCTGGGTGGAACTGCCCACAGTACGCTGATTGTAAACATTGCTCCGGAGTGCAATAATTATTCCAACACTCTCACTGCACTGAACTTTGCAGCAAAATCTAAGCTGGTGGTGAATCGACCCTTCACACAGGAGACAATCCAGCCCATAGGTAAGAGTCTGTCCATCTATATATAAAAAGCAAAGTTAAAGTTTATTTATTAGTGTCACAAGTAAGGCTTACATTAACACTGCAATAAAGTTACTGTGAAAATCCCCTGGTCACCACACTCCGGCGCCTGGTCGGGTTACACTGAGGGAGAATTTAGCATGGCCAATCCAGCTAACCGGCACATCTTTCGGACTGAGGGAGGAAACCGGAGCACCCGGAGGAAACCCACGGGGAGAAGGTGCAGACTCCACCCGAGCCGGGAATGGAACCCAGGTCCCTGGCGCTGTGAGGCAGCAGTGCGAACCACTGCCGCCGTGTCACCGTCTGGCTGCTCATAGACCAGCAGATATCTGTCCCAACATCCTGTTACACTGAAATGATCTGTAATGTGACAATGATTACTGTATAGCACAGGGTGAGGGGAGAGGAGAGAGATTATACACACACGATATAAGAACATAAGAACTAGGAGCAGGAGTAGGCCATCTGGCCCCTCGAGCCTGCTCCGCCATTCAATAAGATCATGGCTGATCTTTTTGTGGACTCAGCTCCACTTACCCGCCCGCTCACCATAACCCTTAATTCCTTTACTGTTCAAACATTTATCTATCCTTGCCTTCGAAACATTCAATGAGGTAGCCTCAACTGCTTCACTGGGCAGGGACTTCCACAGATTCACAACCCTTTGTGTGAAGAAGTTCCTCCTCAACTCAGTCCAAAATCTGCTCCCCCTTATTTTGAGGCCATGCCCCCGAGTTCTAGTTTCACCCGCCAGTGGAAACAACTTCCCTGCTTCTATCTTATCTATTCCCTTCATAATCTTATGTGATTCTATAAGTTATCCCCTCATTCTTCTGAATTCCAATGAGTGTAGCCCCAGTCTACTCAGTCTCTCCTCATAAGCCAACCCTCTCAACTCCGGAATCAACCCAGTGAATCTCCTCTGCACCCCCTCCAGTGCCAGTATATCCTTTCTCAAGTAAGGAGACCAAAACTGTACACAGTATTCCAGGTGTGGCCTCACCAGCACCTTATACAGCTGCAACATAACCTCGCTGTTTTTAAACTCCATCCCTCTCGCAATGAAGGACAAAATCCTATTTGCCGCCTTAATTACCTGCTGCACCTGCAAACCAACTCCTTGAGATTCCTGCACAAGGACACCCAGGTCCCTCTGCACAGCAGCATGCTGCAATTTTTTACCATTTAAATAATAGTCCGTTTTGCTGTTATTCCTCCCAAAATGGATGACCTCACATTTACCAACATTGTACTCCATCTGCCAGACCCTCGCCCACTCACTTAGATTATCTATATCCGTGTGCAGACTCTCAGCGTCCTCTGCACATTTTGCTCTTCCACCCATCTTAGTGTCATCTGCGAATTTTGACACACTAGACTTGGTCCCCAACTCCAGATCATCTATGTAAATCGTAAACAATTGTGGTCCCAACACTGATCCCTGAGGCACACCACTAGTCACTGATAATTGCTAGTCACATATAACACAGAGTGAGGGGAGAGGAGAGAGATTATACACACACACACGATATAACACTGGGTGAGAGGAGAGAGATTATATACACACACACGATATAACACCGGGTGAGGGGAGAGGAGAGAGATTATACACACACGATATAACACCGGGTGAGGGGAGAGGAGAGAGATTATACACACACGATATAACACCGGGTGAGGGGAGAGGAGAGAGATTATACACACACACACACGATATAACACCGGGTGAGGGGAGAGAGATTATATACACACACACACACGATATAACACCGGGTGAGGGGAGAGGAGAGAGATTATACACACGATATAACACCGGGTGAGGGGAGAGGAGAGAGATTATACACACACACACACACACACGATATAACACCGGGTGAGGGGAGAGGAGAGAGATTATACACACACACGATATAACACCGGGTGAGGGGAGAGGAGAGAGATTATACACACACACACGATATAACAGAGTGAGGGGAGAGAGGAGAGAGATTATACACACACACACACACACACACACACACACACACACACACACGATATAACACAGTGAGGGGAGAGGAGAGAGATTATACACACACACACACACACACACACACACACACACACGATATAACACAGTGAGGGGAGAGGAGAGAGATTATACACACGATATAACACTGGGCGAGGGATCTATACACTGGGACAGACTCTGTGAAATGTTGACAGTGATTACATACTGACAGACTGCGATGTTGAATATGTACCTAAATCCTTCCCTTGTTCAGGCACTTGGATACCAAGAACCTATTAAATTTAAATCTGACGGTTTTGGGAACCAATCCTATTGTGGGAAATATTGATATGTCACCACGGGTATAAAAGGGGGACAGTGGGACAAAGAGGGGAGAATAACAGCCGCCTGCTGGAGTTAAGAGCTCTGGCGAGAGCGGGAGAACCGCTGGCTCCCATAGCTTCATCTGTGTCTTCGAGAAAGCACCATCTAGATAGCAAAGATACCAAAGAAAAAAGGAAGTTCCAGACACACGAATCAACAGAGAAACACCAAATATTCCAGAAGACAAAACCTGGTTGTAATTTAGAGAGTGACTGAATTTTATTTTGTGGATGAGTGGGAATTAGATTTATGGGAACAGCATTGCATTAGAATCTTGTTATATTGGGGAATGGTTAGAAGGGGTTTATTGGGTTGGTTAATAGTTTGGTTAATTTGCTCACTGCTAACTGGAGAAATAAATTGTTAGGTGTTGATTTTAGAGAGTGTGTCAGGGATTTATTCTGTACTTAACCGCTAGCTGAAGAGCAGCTCGCACCATTTCTCACACACGTGAACAGATTATAGGGCGAGGTACTCCTCTTTGGGGTGTGAGTTCCCAGACGGGGAGGGAGATCCAGCTCCGCTGTCTGCACTGGGAATGCTGCCTCCGTGTTGATGTGCGCTGTCCGTTTCTCTTTGCTGCCAGGATTCCCTGGGTGGAACTGCCCACAGCACAATGATTGCAAACATTGCTCCGGAGTGCAATAATTATTCCAACACTCTCACTGCACTGAACTTTGCAGCAAAATCTAAGCTGGTGGTGAATCGACCCTTCACACAGGAGACAATCCAGCCCATAGGTAAGAGTCTGTCCATCTATATATAAAAAGCAAAGTTAAAGTTTATTTATTAGTGTCACAAGTAAGGCTTACATTAACACTGCAATAAAGTTACTGTGAAAATCCCCTGGTCACCACACTCTGGCGCCTGGTCGGGTTACACTGAGGGAGAATTTAGCATGGGCAATCCAGCTAACCAGCGCATCTTTCGGACTGAGGGAGGAAACCGGAGCACCCGGAGGAAACCCACGGGGAGAAGGTGCAGACTCCACCCGAGCCGGGAATGGAACCCAGGTCCCTGGCGCTGTGAGGCAGCAGTGCGAACCACTGCCGCCGTGTCACCGTCTGGCTGCTCATAGACCAGCAGATATCTGTCCCAACATCCTGTTACACTGAAATGATCTGTAATGTGACAATGATTACTGTATAGCACAGGGTGAGGGGAGAGGAGAGAGATTATACACACACAATATAAGAACGGGGGGGTGGGGTTAACCGGGGGGTGGGGTTAACCGGGGGGTGGGGTTAACGGGGGGTGGGGTTAACGGGGGGTGGGGTTAACGGGGGGTGGGGTTAACGGGGGGTGGGGTGGGGTTGGGGTTAACAGTGTGGGGGGGGGTGGGGTTAACAGTGTGGGGGGGGGTGGGGTTAACAGTGTGGGGGGGGGTGGGGTTAACAGTGTGGGGGGGGGGTGGGGTTAACAGTGTGGGGGGGGGGTGGGGTTAACAGCGTGGGGGGGGGGTGGGGTTAACAGTGTGGGGGGGGGGGGGGTTAACGAGGGGGGGTTCGAGTCCTCTCCGAGCCGCGCACCCTCCCTCACTGGTAGTGCATGGACTCGCTGCGGTTCCTCCGGTTGGCGATCTCCAGCGAGCGGGTGTCGACACCCCGGACGCAGGCGCCCTGCCCCTCCTCGTCCTCGGCCACCTGGTAGGGGCGCAGTCGCACCGCCACCCGCACGGGGCGGCTCGCCGGCTTGCGGGAGGCACTGGCGGCGGCGGGGGGGGGATCCACGGGGACGCTCGGCCGGCCGGACATGGTCACCTGTGGGAGAGACAGAGAGAGAGAATCGTCATCAAATCTCAGAGGCAGCAACACGGGCACCGCGCTGGGGGAGGTGTCGGTCTCTGTCTCACCCTCTGTGTCTGGGACTCTGTCTCACCCTCTGTGTCTGGGTCTCTGTCTCACCCTCTGCGTCTGGGTCTCTGTCTCACCCTCTGTGTCTGGGTCTCTGTCTCACCCTCTGTGTCTGGGTCTCTGTCTCACCCTCTGCGTCTGGGTCTCTGTCTCACCCTCTGCGTCTGGGTCTCTGTCTCACCCTCTGCGTCTGGGTCTCTGTCTCACCCTCTGCGTCTGGGTCTCTGTCTCACCCTCTGCGTCTGGGTCTCTGTCTCACCCTCTGCGTCTGGGTCTCTGTCTCACCCTCTGCGTCTGGGTCTCTGTCTCACCCTCTGCGTCTGGGTCTCTGTCTCACCCTCTGCGTCTGGGTCTCTGTCTCACCCTCTGCGTCTGTGTCTCTGTCTCACCCTCTGCGTCTGGGTCTCTGTCTCACCCTCTGCGTCTGGGTCTCTGTCTCACCCTCTGCGTCTGGGTCTCTGTCTCACCCTCTGCGTCTGGGTCTCTGTCTCACCCTCTGCGTCTGGGTCTCTGTCTCACCCTCTGCGTCTGGGTCTCTGTCTCACCCTCTGCGTCTGGGTCTCTGTCTCACCCTCTGTGTCTGGGTCTCTGTCTCACCCTCTGTGTCTGGGTCTCTGTCTCACCCTCTGTGTCTGGGTCTCTGTCTCACCCTCTGTGTCTGGGTCTCTGTCTCACCCTCTGTGTCTGGGTCTCTGCGGCTCCAGAAGCGGCTCCGAGTTCTCGGCCCCAACGGACATCCGATTTAAATCTGGCGCCTTCTCCCCGCCCCCCGCACCCCATTGGCCCAGCGCCCCGTCAATCACCGCGCCCCCGCCAACCAGCGCCCAGCCCCGCCTCCCGGCCCGCACCCGATTGGACAGGGGACCCCGTCCATCAACGGCCTCCGCGGCCAATAGGACGTCGTGTTCAGCCCCGCCCCCAATCGTCATCCGGCCTTGCTGTTCCCGCCCCCTCCCCCATCCTACTGGACCGACGTCACGTCAATCATCCCTACCCCTCATCAGTCGCCAATCGGTGTCGGGTTCGGTGTCCCGCCTCCAGCTGCTATTGGACCGGGTGCCCGTCAATCAGCTCCCCCCTTCGCCAATCGTGGTTCCCGTCCCTCGCTGTTCCCGCCCCCCATTTTCTATTGGTTGAGGGACACGTCACTCAGCAAACCCCACCCCCCGTCTTCCAATCTTACTTCTGTCCCGCCCCCGCATTCCATTGGACCTCCCGCCCGTCAATCAGCCAGTCCCCCCAATCTGCCCAATCGTGGACGACTCCGTGTCCTATTGGACCAGGCACCCGTCAATCATCTGTCCCCCATCCAATCGCCAACCGCGGTCCGGATTATCTGTCCCGCCCCGAGGGTTTGTTGACCCCGCCCCCCGGCAATCAGCCATCTCCTCTCTCTCTCTCCAGCTCTGAGGAAGGACTGTCCCGACTGGAAACATTGGCTCTCTCTCCACAGATACTGTCAGACCGCCTGAGATTTCCCACCATGTTTTATTTCACATTCCCCTATGTTTGGCCTTTCCCCTGCTCAGGCTTGTCGTCATCGAACGCCCCTGGTCCCCCCCGCCTCAGCATCCTATTGGCTCCGTCCCTTGTCACTCAGCCCTGTCTTCCCCCCGCGACCAATCACCTTCCACCTCCCGCCTCCACTCCCACATCCTATTGGACAAAGAACCTGTCAGTCAGTCATCCAACCCTCTGACCAATCAGCGGCGGGCCCCACCCCTCCATTGGCGCATCCCCCATTGGACCCGTGAGGCATCCGCCCCCCACTACGTCGTGGTGTCACCGCCAATCACTATCGAGCTCCCGCCCCCCGCCCCGGACCTAATTGGTCAAAGCCCTGTCAACCAGCCGCCAACCTCCGCCGGGCAACCAATCAGCGAACACTACTCCCCGCCGTCCTCACAGCCCATTGGGCGGAGCGCCTGTCAATCATCCGCTCCCCGCCTCGCTGCCATTTATCCTCCCGCCCACTGCCCCAAACCCGTTTCCGATTGGTCAATCAGCGTCACGCCCTTGCGCCAATCTCGGACTCCATTGGACGACGCGCCTGTCAGTTATCCGCCCCCTTGTCCAGACGCCGCTCCCATTGGTTCAGGTCCCTGGCCTCCAGACTAATGTTTGATTGGACGTCCCCCCCTGTCAATCATCACCCTTTGGCCAATGGTTGTCCGGCAACATCCTTCATCCAAGATCCGATTGGACGGTGCCGCTGTCACGCATCCTTCTTTCCCCGCCCTCCTGTGACGTTGCCCTTTCCGATTGGGCTGAACTGGATGTCCATTACCCGGCCCGCTCCCGGGGGGGATGTCAATCATATCCCTTCCCGCCCATCTCAGCGGACCACCCGGCCCCGCTCCGCTCGGCCCGCCCTCCGGCAGCTCTCAAACCCCGGACGGGGCCCATCCATCGGCCCGGCCTCGCATTCCGACTGGTCCTCGCCGCTGTCAATCACCGGAGGGTGGGTCGGGCGGACTCGCTCGGCCAATCAGGTTCCCCCGGCCGGTCTGACATCTCCACTCTGATTGGGCAGCGCAGCTGTCCATCACATCCCTACCGCACTAATCCGCCCTTCTGATTGGACCAGCCGTCCGTTGCCGCCCATCTCAAGCCTCAGCTCCATCCCGTCCCTCCGATTGGGTATTCCGCCTGCCAATCACAGTCCACCCGCCAATCATGGCGCGCCCGGCACCTGTGTGTCACCGCCTACTTCCCGCGCGTGCGCCTCTTGGTGCTCCCCTCAGCCCGGGCTCCGATTGGACAGAATGTCTGTCAATCACCCTGGGTACCCGCCTCCTCGTCTTCCCGTTGGTCAGGCGCCGCCGTCAAGCAAAGGCGTTGGGATCCGCCCCTTTTCCCACGCAGCCGCCGCGCGCCCCAACGGAGCGCCGGTGTCCGATTGGACCAACCGCCCGTCAATCAGACGCCGGAAACGCTGTTGGAACAGCCCTCTCCCGACCTGTCAATCATCCTACCCGGTCCCCCAGCCTTGATTGGACGGTCCGGCTGTCAATCACCCACCGGAAAGGCACATGGACCCGCCCTCCTACCTGTCAATCATCCCCTCCATCTTGTGGGACATGAGGAGGTTCTTAAAGCAGAATCACACATAGAATAACTTATTTTTTTTTAAATAGAAATTTCACATCTGGGGAGTGCAAAACCTTTAAACATTGACATGTATCTGGCAGGGAGTCTTATTTTAAATTTCAATCTGACCTACAGAGGGCAATTGAGGAACCAGTGACCTTTTCACATTTAAAGGGGTAATGTCATTCTTATGAGCATATTTGGGTCTGGCTCAGGTTTATTACCTGTTTTCAGCTCTCTGACGGGGATTTAAAGCAGGAATTTCTGGAGCTGGGCTGGAAGCTGAGAGCCAAGACGAAACATGTGGTCATCTCTGGTACGTTGCCGGTACCACGTGATAGCGAGTTGAGGAACAGGGAGAGAGTGCAGTTAAATATGTGGTTGCAGGGATGGTGTAGGAGGGAGGGTTTCAGATACGTGGATAATTGGAACACGTTCTGGGGAAGGTGGGACCTGTACAAACAGGACGGGGTGCACCTGAACCAGAGGGGCACCAATATCCTGGGAGGGAAATTTGTTACGGCTCTTCAGGGGGGTTTAAACTAATTTGTCAGGGGAGTGGGAAAGGGAGTTGTAGTCCAGAAGTCAGTGAGGGTGGTGAGGTATTGGGGAAGGTATCAGGGTCAAGGGTGGGTACTGGTAGACAGGAAGGTGGGTTGAAGTGTGTCTACTTCAATGCAAGGAGCATCCGGAACAAGGTAGATGAACTTGGGGCGTGGATTGGTACTTGGGACTACGATGTTGTGGCCATTACGGAGACGTGGGTAGAACAAGGACAGGAATGGTTGTTGGACGTTCCGGGGTATAGATGTTTCACTAAGTGTAGGGAAGCTGGTAAAAGAGGTGGAGGAGTGGCATTGTTAATCAAGGATAGTTTAACAGCTGCGGAAAGGCACTTCGTGGGGGATCTGCACACTGAGGTAATATGGGCTGAAGTTAGAAATAGGAAAGGAGCGGTCACGTTGCTAGGAGTTTACTATAGGCCCCCAAATAGTAATAGAGATGTGGAGGATGAAATTGCTAAGCAGATTATGGATATGTGTGGGGGTCACAGGGTAGTTGTCATGGGGGACTTTAACTTTCCAAATATTGATTGGAACCTTTGTAGGTCAAATAGTTTGGATGGGGCAGTTTTTGTGCAGTGTGTGCGGGAGGGTTTCCTGACACAATATGTGGATGGGCCGACTAGAGGTGAGGCCACATTGGATTTGGTACTGGGAAATGAACCGGGCCAAGTGTTAGATTTGGTTGTGGGAGAGCAATTTGGAGATAGTGACCACAATTCGGTGTCTTTTGTTATTGCAATGGAGAGGGATAGGGCCGTACGGCAGGGCAAGGTTTACAATTGGGGGAGGGGTAATTATGATGCGATTAGGCAAGAATTAGGGGGCATAAGTTGGGAACAGAAACTGTCAGAGAAAGGAACTAATGAAAAGTGGAATTTTTTCAAGGAACAAATACTGGATGTCCTTGATAGGTATGTTCCTGTCAGGCAGGGAGGAAATGGCCGAGTGAGGGAACCATGGTTCACAAAAGAGGTGGAATGTCTTGTGAAAAGGAAGAGGGAAGCTTATGTAGGGATGAGGAAACAAGGTTCAGATGGCTCGATTGAGGGTTACAAGTTAGCAAGGAATGAGCTGAAAAAGGGGCTTAGGAGAGCTAGGAGGGGACATGAGAAGTCCTTGGCGGGTCGGATCAAGGAAAACCCCAAGGCTTTTTACTCTTATGTGAGGAATAAAAGAATGACCAGGGTGAGGTTAGGGCCGGTCAAGGACAGTAGTGGGAACTTGTGTATGGAGTCAGTAGAGATAGGCGAGGTGATGAATGAATACTTTTCTTCAGTGTTCACCAAGGAGAGGGGCCATGTTTTTGAGGAAGAGAAGGTGTTACAGGCTAATAGGCTGGAGGAAATAGATGTTCGGAGGGAGGATGTCTTGGCAGTTTTGAATAAACTGAAGGTCGATAAGTCCCCTGGGCCTGATGAAATGTATCCTAGGATTCTTTGGGAGGCAAGGGATGAGATTGCAGAGCCTTTGGCTTTGATCTTTGGGTCCTTGATGTCCACGGGGATGGTGCCAGAGGACTGGAGAATGGCGAATGTTGTTCCTCTGTTTAAGAAAGGGAATAGAAATGACCCTGGTAATTATAGACCGGTTAGTCTTACTTCGGTGGTTGGTAAATTGATGGAAAGGGTCCTTAGGGATGGGATTTACGACCATTTAGAAAGATGCGGATTAATCCGAGATAGTCAGCACGGATTCGTGAAGGGCAAGTCGTGCCTCACAAATTTGATAGAATTTTTTGAGGAGGTAACTAAGTGTGTTGATGAAGGTAGGGCAGTTGATGTCATATACATGGATTTTAGTAAGGCGTTTGATAAGGTCCCCCATGGTCGGCTTATGATGAAAGTGAGGAGGTGTGGGATAGAGGGAAAGTTGGCCGATTGGATAGGCAACTGGCTGTCTGACCGAAGACAGAGGGTGGTGGTCGATGGAAAATTTTCGGATTGGAGGCAGGTTGCTAGCGGTGTGCCGCAGGGATCAGTGCTTGGTCCTCTGCTCTTTGTGATTTTTATTAATGACTTAGAGGAGGGGGCTGAAGGGTGGATCAGTAAATTTGCTGATGACACCAAGATTGGTGGAGTAGTGGATGAGGTGGAGGGCTGTTGTAGGCTGCAAAGAGACATAGATAGGATGCAAAGCTGGGCTGAAAAATGGCAAATGGAGTTTAACCCTGATAAATGTGAGGTGATTCATTTTGGTAGGACTAATTTAAATGTGGATTACAGGGTCAAAGGTAGGGTTCTGAAGACTGTGGAGGAACAGAGAGATCTTGGGGTCCATATCCACAGATCTCTAAAGGTTGCCACTCAAGTGGATAGAGCTGTGAAGAAGGCCTATAGTGTGTTAGCTTTTATTAACAGGGGGTTGGAGTTTAAGAGCCGTGGGGTTATGCTGCAACTGTACAGGACCTTGGTGAGACCACATTTGGAATATTGTGTGCAGTTCTGGTCACCTCACTATAGGAAGGATGTGGAAGCGCTGGAAGGAGTGCAGAGGAGATTTACCAGGATGCTGCCTGGTTTGGAGGGTAGGTCATATGAGGAAAGGTTGAGGGAGCTAGGGCAGTTCTCTCTGGAGCGGAGGAGGCTGAGGGGAGACTTAATAGAGGTGTATAAAATGATGAAGGGGATAGATAGAGTGAACGTTCAAAGACTATTTCCTCGGGTGGATGGAGCTATTACAAGGGGGCATAACTATAGGGTTCGTGGTGGGAGATACAGGACGGATATCAGAGGTAGGTTCTTTACGCAGAGAGTGGTTGGGGTGTGGAATGGACTGCCTGCAGTGATAGTGGAGTCAGACACTTTAGAAACATTTAAGCGGTTATTGGATAGGCACATGGAGCACACCAGGATGATAGGGAGTGGGATAGCTTGATCTTGGTTTCAGATAAAGCTCGGCACAACATCGTGGGCCGAAGGGCCTGTTCTGTGCTGTACTGTTCTAAGAGATTTCAAGAGATTCAACTTCTTTATTAAACCACGGTTCCCTCACACGACCACTTCCTCCCTGCCTGACAGGTACATATTTATCAAGGAGGCGTAGTAGCTGTTTCTTGAACAAGTTCCACATTTCAATTGTGCCCATCCCCTGCAGTTTCCTTCCCCAACCTATGCCAGCTGAATCTCGCCTAATCACATCATAATTTCCTTTCCCCCAGCTATAACTCTTGCCCTTCGGTATATACCTATTCCTTTACCATCGCTAAAGTAAACGTAACTGAATTGTGGTCACTTTCACCAAAGTGCTCCCCTACCTCCAAATCTAACACCTGGTCCTTACCCAGTACCAAATCCAATGTGGCCTCGCCTCTTGTTGGCCTATCTACATACTGTGTCAGGAAACCCTCCTGCACACATTGGACAAAAACTGACCCATCTAAAGTACTCGAACTATAGCTTTCCAGTCAATATTTGCCAAGTTAAAGTCCCCCATAACAACTACCCTGTTACTTTCGCTCCTATCCAGAATCATCTTTGCAATCCTTTCCTCTACATCTCTGGAACTTTTCGGAGGCCTATAGAAAACTCCCAACAGGGTGACCTCTCCTTTCCTGTTTCTAACCTCAGCCCATACTACCTCAGTAGACAAGTCCTCATCAAACGTCCTTTCTGCCACCGTAATACTGTCCTTGACTAACAATGCCACACCTCCACCTCTTTTAGAACCATAGAAAATTACAACTCAGAAACAGGCCTTTTGGCCCTTCTTGTCTGTGCCGAACCATTTTTCTGCCTAGTCCCACTGACCTGCACCTGGACCATATCCCTCCACACCCCTCTCATCCATGAACCCGTCCAAGTTTTTCTTAAATGTTAAAAGTGAGCCCGCATTTACCACTTTATCCGGCAGCTCATTCCACACTCCCACCACTCTCTGTGTGAAGAAGCCTCCACCTAATATTCCCTTTAAACTTTTCCCCCCTCACCCTTAACCCATGTCCTCTAGTTATTTTCTCCCCTAGCCTCAGTGGAAAAAGCCTGCTTGCATTCATTCTATCTATACCCATCATAATTTTATACACCTCTATCAAATCTCCCCTCATTCTTCTGCGCTCCAGGGAATAAAGTCCTAACCTATTCAACCTTTCTCTGTAACTCAGCTTCTCAAGTCCCGGCAACATCCTTGTAAACCTTGTCTGCACTCCTTCAACCTTATTTACATCCTTCCTGTAATTAGGTGACCAAAACTGCACACCATACTCTAAATTCGGCCTCACCAATGCCTTATACAACCTCACCATAACATTCCAACTCCTATATTATATAAGACCCTCGTCAGACCCCACTTGGAGTACTATGCTCAGTTCTGGTCGCCTCATTACAGGAAGGATGTGGAAAAGATTGAAAGGGTGCAGAGGAGATTTACAAGGATGTTGCCTGGATTGAGTGGCATGCCTTATGAGGATAGGTTGAGGGAGCTCGGTCTTTTCTCCTTGGAGAGACGTAGGATGAGAGGAGACCTAATAGAGGTATACAAGATGTTGAAAGGCATAGATCGGATGGACTCTCAGAGGCTTTTCCCCAGGGTGGAAATGTCTGCTACGAGAGGACACAGGTTTAAGGTGCTGGGGGGTAGGTACAGGGGAAATGTTAGGAGGAAGTTTTTCACACAGAGGGTGGTGGGCGAGTGGAATCGGCTGCCTTCAGTGGTGATGAAGGCAAACTCAGTAGGGATTTTTAAGAGACTCCTGGATGAGTACATGGGACTTAATAGGATGGAGGGTTATAGGTAGGCCTAGAAGGTAGGGATATGTTCGGCACAACTTGTGGGGCCGAAGGGCCTGTTTGTGCTGTAGTTTTTCTATGTTTCTATACTCAATACTTTGATTTATAAAGGCCAATGTACCAAAAGCACTCTTTACGACCCTATCCACCTGTGACGTCACTTTTAGGGAATTCTGTACCTGTATTCCCAGATCCCTCTGTTCAACTGCACTCTTCAGAGTCCTACCATTTACCCTGTACGTTCTACTTTGGTTTGCCCTTCCAAAGTGCAATACCTCACATTTGTCTGCATTAAATTCCATCTGCCATTTTTCAGCCCATTTTTCTAGTTGGTCCAAATCCCTCTGCAAGCTTTGAAAACCTTCCTCACTGTCCACTCCACCTCCAATCTTTGTATCATCAGCAAATTTGCTGATCCAATTTACCACATTATCATCCAGATCATTGATATAGATGACAAACAACAATGGACTCAACACCGATCCCTGCGGCACACCACTAGTCACAGGCCTCCACTCAGAGAAGCAATCCTCCACAACCACTCTCTGGCTTCTTCCATTGAGCCAATGTCTAATCCAATTTACTAGCTCCCCATGTATACCTAGCGACTGAACCTTCCTAACTAACCTCCCATGCAGGACTTGTCAAAGGCTTTACTGAAGTCCATGTAGACAACATCCACCGCATTCCCTTCATCCACTTTCCTGATAACCTCCTCGAAAAACTCTAATAGATTGAACAAAGAACAATACAGCACAATTCGGCCCTCCAAGCCTGCGCCGCTCATGTGCCCACTAGACCATTCTTTTGTATCCCTCTATTCCCAGTCTGATCATGTGGTTATCTAGATAAGTCTTAAACGATCCCAGTGTGCCCGCCTCAATCACCTTGCTTGGCAGTGCATTCCAGGCCCCACCACCCTCTGTGTAAAATACGTCCCCCTGACTGGTTAAACATGACCTACCATGCACAAAGCCAAGTTGACTCTCCCTAATAAGTCCCTATCTATCCAAATATTTGGAGATCCCATCTCTTAGTACTCCTTCCAATAATTTACCTACTACTGCTGTCAAACTTACTGGTCTCCAATTTCCCACATTACTGTTTGAGCTTTTTTTAAACAACGGAACAACATGAGCTATCCTTTGAGGTAACTAGGTTTGTTGATGAAGGTAGGGCGGTTGATGTCATATACATGGATTTTAGTAAGGCGTTTGATAAGGTCCCCCATGGTCGGCTTATGATGAAAGTGAGGAGGTGTGGGATAGAGGGAAAGTTGGCCGATTGGATAGGTAACTGGCTATCTGATCGAAGACAGAGGGTGGTGGTGGATGGAAAATTTTCGGACTGGAGGCAGGTTGCTAGCGGAGTGCCGCAGGGATCGGTGCTTGGTCCTCTGCTCTTTGTGATTTTTATTAATGACTTAGAGGAGGGGGCTGAAGGGTGGATCAGTAAATTTGCTGATGACACCAAGATTGGTGGAGTAGTGGATGAGGTGGAGGGCTGTTGTAGGCTGCAAAGAGACATAGATAGGATGCAAAGCTGGGCTGAAAAATGGCAAATGGAGTTTAACCCTGATAAATGTGAGGTGATTCATTTTGGTAGGACAAATTTAAATGTGGATTACAGGGTCAAAGGTAGGGTTCTGAAGACTGTGGAGGAACAGAGAGATCTTGGGGTCCATATCCACAGATCTCTAAAGGTTGCCACTCAAGTGGATAGAGCTGTGAAGAAGGCATATAGTGTGTTAGCTTTTATTAACAGGGGGTTGGAGTTTAAGAGCCGTGGGGTTATGCTGCAACTGTACAGGACCTTGGTGAGACCGCATTTGGAATATTGCGTGCAGTTCTGGTCACCTCACTATAAGAAGGATGTGGAAGCGCTGGAAAGAGTGCAGAGGAGATTTACCAGGATGCTGCCTGGTTTGGAGGGTAGGTCTTATGAGGAAAGGTTGAGGGAGCTGGGGCTGTTCTCTCTGGAGCGGAGGAGATTGAGGGGAGACTTAATAGAGGTTTATAAAATGATGAAGGGGATAGATAGAGTGAACGTTCAAAGACTATTTCCTCGGGTGGATGGAGCTATTACAAGGGGGCATAACTATAGGGTTCATGGTGGGAGATATAGGAAGGATATCAGAGGTAGGTTCTTCACGCAGAGAGTGGTTGGGGTGTGGAATGGACTGCCTGCAGTGATAGTGGAGTCAGACACTTTAGGAACATTTAAGCGGTTATTGGATAGGCACATGGAGCACACCAGGATGGTAGGGAGTGGGATAGCTTGATCTTGGTTTCAGATGAAGGTCGGCACAACATCGTGGGCCGAAGGGCCTGTTCTGTGCTGTACTGTTCTATGTTCTATGTTCCAATCATCCGGCACCTCACCCGTGGATACCGACATTTTAAATATATCTGCCAGGGCCCCTGCAATTTCAACACTCGTCTCCTTCAAGGTCCGAGGGAATACCCTGTCCGGTCCTGGGGATTTATCTACTCTGATTTGCCTCAAGACAGCAAGCACCTCCTCCCCTTTAATCTGTACAGGTTCCATGACCTCCCTACTTGTTTGCCTTATTTCCGTAGACTCCATGCCCGTTTCCTTAGTAAATTCGGATGCAAAAAACCCATTTAATATCTTCTCCATTTCTTTTGGTTCCATACATAGCCGACCACTCTGATCTTCAAGAGGACCAATTTTATCCCTTACTATCCTGTTGCTCTTAATATACCTGTAGAAGCTCTTAGGATTATCCTTCACCTTGTCTGCCAAAGCAACCTCATGTCTTCTTTTAGCCCTCCTGATTTCTTTCTTAAGAAGTTTCTTGCACTTTTTATACTCCTCAAGCATCTTATTTGCTCCCTGTTGCCTATACATGTCATATAACTCTCTCTTCTTCTTCTTTATCAGAGTTCCAATATCCCTTGAGAACCAAGGTTCCTTATTCTTATTCACTTTGCCTTTAATCCTGACAGGAACATACAAACTCTGCACTCTCAAAATTTCTCCTTTGAAGGCCTCCCACTTACCATTCACATCCTTGCCAGAGAACATAGAACATAGAACATTACAGCGCAGAACAGGCCCTTCGGCCCACGATGTTGCACCGACCAGTTAAAAAAAAAACTGTGACCCTCCAACCTAAACCAATTTCTTTTCGTCCATGAACCTATCTACGGATCTCTTAAACGCCCCCAAACTAGGCGCATTTACTACTGATGCTGGCAGGGCATTCCAATCCCTCACCACCCTCTGGGTAAAGAACCTACCCCTGACATCGGTTCTATAACTACCCCCCCTCAATTTAAAGCCATGCCCCCTCGTGCTGGATTTCTCCATCAGAGGAAAAAGGCTATCACTATCCATCCTATCTAAACCTCTAATCATCTTATATGTTTCAATAAGATCCCCTCTTAGCCGCCGCCTTTCCAGCGAAAACAATCCCAAATCCCTCAGCCTCTCCTCATAGGATCTCCCCTCCATACCAGGCAACATCCTGGTTTTTTTTTTTTTTATAAATTTTTAAAAATTCTTTGTATTTCTTTACCAAAACACAATCAAAACAGGATTCACCGTTATATTTTGGTAAAATCTACTCGAATACACTTTGAAACAAGAGTACAACAAAATAGAATATACTTCAAATGTTGAAACTGTACAAACATTTTCAGTCAGAACACTGGTAATCTCCCTAATCAATCATCAAGGAGGGAGTTTCAATACCAGAATCCAGTTTTAAAAAGCAGGGGGTTCTGAAGGGTTTAACATCTTGTTTTGGTCCATTGTTTCCGGTTTAAATACTACTGAACAGTGCCTACTGATGAAATCCAATGATACCAGGGTACGAGGGGGCTGGTTACCAGGTTCGTACTGAAGTGCAATGGCGAAACATTAACCTAACTTTGCTCTGGCAATTAACCATGTGTGGTACCCGCCAAGTCTTCGTGGCCAGGCTAAATAATTGAACTAGCCAATACCGTAATATCCCCCGTCAAATGCAACAGAGTTCACCATCACTGTAAACAGAAATTGATTTTTTTTTAAATGGATGGATGGAACAAAAAGGATGTTAATTATAATTTCTTGTAACAAGTTTCCTTCTCAAAAACGTTGGGTTCTAATGGCTTGCTTGTCCCAATCCACACTTTTTAGATCCTTTCTCAGTTCTTCAAATTTGGCCTTTTTCCAGTTTAGAACGTCAACCCGAGGACCAGATCTATCTTTATCCATGATCAAGTTGAAACTATGATCACTGGATCCAAAGTGTTCCCCAACACACACTTCCGTCACTTGTCCTAACTCGTTTCCTAACAGGAGATCTAATATTGGGCGGCACGGTAGCACAGTGGTTAGCACTGCTGCTTCACAGCTCCAGGGATCTGGGTTCGATTCCCAGCTCGGGTCACTGTTTGTGTGGAGTCTGTACATTCTCCTCGCATTTGCGTGGGTTTCCTCCGGGTGCTCCGGTTTCCCCCCACAGTCCAAAGATGTGCGGGTTAGGTTGATTGGCCAGGTTAAAAATTGCCCCTTAGAGTCCTGGGATGCGTAGGTTAGAGGGATTAGTGGGTAAAATATGTGGGGGTAGGGCCTGGGTGGGATTGTGGTCGGTGCAGACTCGATGGGCCGAATGGCCTCCTTCCGCACTGTAGGGTTTCTATGATTGCATCCTGTCTAGTTGGTACCTCTATATATTGATTTAGAAAATTTTCCTGAACATATTTCAAACTCTAACCCGTCTAGACCTTTAACAGTTTGCGAGTCCCAATCTATATGTGGAAAATTAAAATCCCCTACTATCACAACTTTATGTTTCCTGCAGTTGTCTGCTATCTCTCTGCAGATTTGCTCCTCCAATTCTCGCTGACTATTGGGTGGTCTATAATAGAACCCCATTAATGTGGTCACACCTTTCCCGTTTCTCAGCTCCACCCATATGGCCTTGGTAGACAACCCCTCCAATCTGTCCTGCCTGAGCACTGCTGTAACATTTTTCCTGACGAGCAATGCCACCCCCCCACCCTCTGGCTCGATCACGTCTGAAACATCAGAGGCGAGGGAAGAGATTGCAGAGCCTCTGGCGATGATCTTTGCGTCATCGATGGAGACGGGAGAGGTGCCGGAGGATTGCGGATGTGGTTCCTATTTTCAATAAGGGGAATAGGGATAGCCCAGGTAATTACCGACCCGTGAGTCTAACCTCAGTGGTTGGTAAACTGATGGAGAAGATCCTGAGGGACAGGATACATGAGCATTTAGAGAGGTTTAGTATGCTCAGGAATACTCAGCATGGCTTTGTCAAGGGCAGATCGTGCCTCACGAGCCTGGTGGAGTTCTTCGAAAATGTGACTAAACACATTGACGAAGGGAAAGCGGTAGATGTGGTTTTTAGCAAGGTGTTCGATAAGGTTCCCCATGCAAGGCTTCTGGAAAAAGTGAGGGGGCATGGGATCCAAGGGGCTGCTGCCCGGTGGATCCAGAACTGACTTGCCCAAAGGAGGCAGAGAGTGGGTATAGATGGGTCCTTTTCTAAATGGAGGTCGGTCACCAGTGGTGTGCCCCAGGGATCTGTTCTGGGACCCTTGCTGTTTGTCATTTTCATAAATGACCTGGATGAGGAAGTGGAGGGATGGGTTGGTAAGTTTGCCGATGACACGAAGGTTGGTGGGGTTGTGGATAGTCTGAAGGGATGTCAGAAGTTACAGAGGGACATAGATAGGATGCAAGATTGGGTGGACAAGTGGCAGATGGACTTCAACCCAGATAAATGCGTCGTGGTCCATTTTGGCAGGTCAAATGGGATGAAGGAGTACAATATAAAGGGAAAGACTCTTAGTACGGTAGAGGATCAGAAGGACCATGGGGTCCGGGTCCATTAGACTGTAAAAATCGGCCCCGCAGGTGGAGGAGGTGGTTAAGGCGGCGTATGGTGTGCTGGCCTTTATCAATCGAGGGATTGAGTTTAGGAGTCCGGGGATAATGATGCAGCTTTATAAGACCCTCGTCAGACTCCACTTGGAGTACTGTGCTCAGTTCTGGTCGCCTCATTACAGGAAGGATGTGGAAAAGATTGAAAGGGTGCAGAGGAGATTTACAAGGATGTTGCCTGGATTGAGTGGCACGCCTTATGAGGATAGGCTGAGGGGGCTCGGTCTTTTCTCCTTGGAGAGACGAAGGATGAGAGGAGACCTAATAGAGGTATACAAGATGTTGAGAGGCATAGATCGGGTGGACTCTCAGAGGCTTTTTCCCAGGGTGGAAATGGCTGCTATGAGAGGACACAGGTTTAAGGTGCTGGGGGGTAGGTACAGGGGAAATTTTTCACAGAGGGTGGTGGGCGAGTGGAATCGGCTGCCGTCAGTGGTGGTGGAGGCGAACTCAATAGGGTCTTTTAAGAGACTCCTGGATGAGTACATGGAGCTTAATAGGAAGGTCGAGATGGTAGGGATGTGATCGGCACAACTTAGAATCTTAGAAACCCTACAGCACAGAAAGAGGCCATTCGGCCCATCGAGTCTGCACCGACCACAATCCCACCCAGGCCTTACCCCCATATCCCTACATCTTTTACCCACTAATCCCTCTAACCTACGCATCCCAGGACACTAAGGGGCAATTTTAGCATGGCCAATCAACCTAACCCGCACATCTTTGGACTGTGGGCCGAAGGGCCTGTGTGTGCTGTAGTTTTTCTTTGTTCTATGTTCTAACCCTGGAACATTGAGCTGCCAGTCCTGCCCCTCCTGTAGCCAAGTTTCACTAATGGCTATAATGTCATAATTCCATGTGTCAATCCACGCCCTCAGCTCATCTGCCTTCCCCACAATACTCCTGGCATTGAAACACCTCAGAAGATTATTACCACCACACACAACCCTTCTATTTGTGATTTTGCACCTTCCCTGCTCTTACTGAAACATCTAAACCCAGGAACCTGCAACAACCATTCCTGTCCCTGCTCTATCCATGTCTCCGAGATGGCCACAACATCGAAGTCCCAGGTACCAACCCATGCTGCAAGCTCACCCACCTTATTCCGGATGCTCCTGGCATTGAAGTAGACACACTTCAAACCACCTGCCTGCCTGCCAGTACACTCCTGCGACGCTGAAACCTCATCCATGACCTCACTACTCTCAACCTCCTGGACACCGGAGCTACATAGAACCATAGAAGCCCTGCAATGCAGAAGGAAGCCATTCGGCCCATCGAGTCTGTCCCAAATCTCCAAAGGAGCACCTTACCCAGGCCCACAAACACCCTCTCCCCGTACATTTAAAATGGCCAATCCCCCCAACCTGCATATCTTTGGAGTGTGGGAGGAAACTGGAGAACCCCGAGGAAACCCACAGACACGGAGAGAATTTGCAGACTGTGTACGGACAGTGACCCATGGCCGGAATCAAACCTGGGGCCCCAGCACTGGCAGGCAACAGCCCCCCCCCTCCCCACACACACAGACTTGGAAATACATTCACCATTGGTGGGGATAAACCATGGAACTCCCTCCCTCCTAGCACTGTGGGAGTAGTCGAGGGGAAATTAGGGCTGGACCATAAATGTGGCCTTTCCAGAGCTGTTCTCATCCCATCAGCACAGAGAGAGAGAGAGAGAGAGACACAGAGATCGCCGGGGGAGAGGCAGAGGACACTATCGCACCCAGCTCCATACACAGCGAGTGAGTATCTCTCACTGAGAGAGAGAGAGAGACAGAGAGAGAGAGAGAGACTGGAGCCCTGAGCTATAAAAATGTAACATGGGTTCTGCTGCTTGAATCAGTACTCACAAACCTCTCCACCGTGGCATATTCCTGTGGATGACACATTGTAGAGATAATACAAGACCATAAGACATAGGAGCAGAATGAGGCCACTCGGCCCATCGAGTCTGCTCCGCCATTCAATCATGGCTGATATTTTTCCCACCCCCATTACCCCTGATCCCCTTATTAATCAAGAACCTATCTATCTCTGTCTTAAAGACACTCAATGACCCCGGCCTCCACAGCCTTCTGCGGCAAAGAGTTCCACACATTCACTGCTCTCTGGCTGAAAAAATTCCTCCTCATCTCTGTTTTAAAGGGGGGTCCCTTCACTCCGAGGTTGTGCCCTCGAGTTTTAGTATTTCCCACGAGTGAAAATACGTCCCCTCCACGTCCACTCTATCTGGGTCTCAGTATTCTGTAAGTTTCAATTAGGTCCCCCCCCTCGCCTTGTCCTTCTAAACTCCATCGATGGTCTAATGTTGACCTGTCTGGACATTCTCTCGAACAAGGAGTGTGAGGGCTGTGGACACAAATTTCACTGGATATTTATTCTACAACACTTTCTGTACCAATAAATCATAGCTTTAATTACAACAGGTCAAAGATACAAGAGGGTGATATTTAAAACTCAGCGGCAGTCACACGTCACAGTGTGGGGCTGAGGGGAATCCAGACTGGGTGGGCCAGATTCCACTCCGCAGAACGCTGTGGTTCAGACACAGCCTCTCGCGGTTTAACAAATAAAAAGTCTGTTCTGGAACACTGATTGCAAAGGGACAGAGGGGAGGTTTCCAACTGCGAGACACATCTCTCATTCCCTGCAGCACTCGGGGGATAGAGGAGAGTCAGCACAAAGCACAGACTGAGGGACGTCTGGACTGGACACACATCTCTCAGGCGGCCTGTGCTATCTGAATCACTCTCTCTCCCCCACCCACACTCGTTCAGCACCCTGAACCACTCAGTCTGTGCCCACATCTACAATCGTCTCAAACTGGTGAGGGAACAAGCAGAGGAAATACATATTTAATCTTTCACACACAGAGTACACAGTAAGGAGTCGATATACATATCAGTCTCAGGCATGTCCGCTGACGGAAAAACACCTGGAGACAACTTGTGGAAGATCAGCTGGGAGAGACACTGTCACCCATCCTCACAGAGGGATCTCGCTTCACCATACAGCTCACCACGTTAGCCGAGGAGAGAGAAACACACAAGTGCTGTTATTCAGTAACAATAACCCAAAGTAAAATGTTAATTCACACAGAGACACTGTTTATTCAGCAGGGTAAGGATCACTCACTGTGTAACTGTACAGAGTCACCGTTTATTCAGCAGGGTAAGGATCACTCACTGTGTAACTGTACAGAGACACTGTTTATTCAGCAGGGTAAGGATCACTCACTGTGTAACTGTACAGAGTCACCGTTTATTCAGCAGGGTAAGGATCACTCACTGTGTAACTGTACAGAGACACTGTTTATTCAGCAGGGTAAGGATCACTCACTGTGTAACTGTACAGAGTCACTGTTTATTCAGCAGGGTAAGGATCACTCACTGTAACTGTACAGAGTCACTGTGTATTCAGCAGGGTAAGGATCATAGCAGGGTACCAGGTTTTGAGGTAACGGATCAACCTTGCTAGTGGAGGTGGTGGCCAAGCGGGAGGCGTTGTACTTAAAGGGGCTGGGGACAGGGGCCGACAAACCCACTAAAAAAAAAACCAGCACACATCCCAATAAGACAACACAAAATAGACCAAGCGTGAGGTGTCAGGAATAGTTGGGGGAGCACAGGGGAAGAGACCCACTGGGACCCCACTACGAGACCCTACAGCAATACAGACGGTGCTGGAGCAGTATCAGTGACAGGAGATAAGAGAGAGAGTTGGGGCACTTTTACTGTTGGAACCAGCATACGGGGGTTGCAGGTCTGCTAGACAGAAAAATGGCAGACCACGTTGTTAAGGGAGAAACTGCAGTAGCTCTCATTTTGAGGTATCTGTTAGCCAGAGAAGCGATTGTTGCAAAGATGAAACGGAACGGGTGGAACGCATCACAAACTTTAGAAGATCAAAGAAAGTGGGTAGACGGAGTTAAACGGGACAAAACAAAAGTAATGGGAGTAATGTTAGTGACCCAGTTAGCTGGACTAATTGAGAAGGTAAATGCCTCAATGGAGGAGAGACACAAAGAGACAGAACAAATTAAGGTATTGCAGGAGAGAGTGAGGGAATTAGAACACAGAAGCCACACTGCAGAGATAACGCAGAGATCAGAGGAAACGGACCCTCGGCGCTCATACGAGTCAGTGCAGAAACCCGGGTCCCGGAGACGGCGGCTAATCAGCCCGGGTTCCTGCTGCGTGCCCGGGGGTCCCGGAGACAGGGTGTGGGGGGTAATCAGTCTGGGTTCCCGGAGACTGGATGGGGAGCGGGGGTTGTGAGAGAGAGGGAGTGTGTGTGCGCGCGAGGGAGGGAGTGTGTGTGTGTGTGCGCGCGCGAGGGAGGGAGTGTGTGTGCGCGCGCGAGGGAGGGAGGGACGGAGAGTGCGCGTTGAACAGCGCGTTAAGCTCTATGTGTTTGATTAGAAACTGGAACAGAGACAGAACGAGCTGGAGAAAGCCATCAGTGCACAGGAGGGGGGAGCGGATGAGGCCCACAGTAGCGACTCGCTGTTGAAGAACGTGCGTCCAGGAGGCTTGCGCAGAGGATCCGTAGCTAAACAGAGGAAACCGTCCATTGTGACACCACTGCAGCGTACGTAACCTGACTCAGACACACTGAGGGACCAGGGCAGCAATGTCTGACAGTTCAGAGAGAGAGACCTCTGTCTCACAGTTCAGGGAGTGGGAGAGAGAGAGAGAGACCTCGGTCTCTGGTGTCTGACAGTTCAGAGAGAGAGACCTCTGTCTCAGTTCAGGGAGTGGGAGAGAGAGAGAGAGACCTCGGTCTCTGGTGTCTCACAGTTCAGAGAGAGAGACCTCGGTGTCTGGTGTCTGACAGTTCAGAGAGAGAGACCTCTGTCTCACAGTTCTGGGAGTGGGAGAGAGAGAGAGAGACCTCGGTCTCTGGTGTCTCAGTTCAGGGAGAGAGACCTCGGTCTCTGGTGTTTGACAGTTCAGGGAGAGAGACCTCGGTGTCTGGGTCTCACAGTTCAGAGAGAGAGAGACCTTGGTCTCTGGTGTCTCAGTTCAGAGAGAGAGACCTCGGTCTCTGGTAGGACACCAGTTACATTTAAGGGACATACACCAGCTGGTCAGGACAGCCTGTCCAGCGGATAAATGGAGGTTGGTGGCAGGAGGGCCAACGACCCAAGCAGCACAGGACTATAATGGAGGAAGGTGGACACATGCCGTTCCTACAACGGCTGAGATAAATGACCAGCAGGCACCCTTTACATTATTTAAGACCGAAATCCAACGGGTCTTAGGGAACTCCCCCACTAATTGGAGCAGGATCACAAACACTAAACAAGGACAGGGGGAAAGTGCATCGGAATTTGGAGAGAGATTATTCCAGGTATATAGGGAATGTTCAGGACAGGACAATGTGGATAGGAGAGACAGGGCTTTTATCCAGGCATTCAAGGACAGGCTATCAGAGGCACACCAAGAAATCCTTAAGATGGGGGTGATAGCATCCCAAGACTATGACGAGCTAGTCGAGTGGGCTAGCGGGATAAAAGAAGGGAAGGTTGCCCAGACAAAGCCCAGACGAGAGAGAACTGGAACCCCCCGTAACGGAGATAAGGGGAGAACCGGGTTCAGCTGCTACACATGTGGCCAGCCAGGGCATATGGCTAGATTCTGCAGGGGGGCACCAGTCAAAGGGAAACCCGAGAATGGCGGGCCCCGCTGTGACCACTGCCACAGGGCAGGGCACACCGAGGCAACATGTTGGGGGAAACATGGGAGACCCCGAGACAACTATAGACCAACCCCGGGGGCACCACATTCCCGGAATCCACTAGGGTGACTAGAAGAGACCCCAAACCAGGGAGATGGGAGACAAGAGAGGATTAGTGTAGCCACGCCCACAGAAGACAGTGAATCCTGACAAAAGCCGGTGTCCGTCCACTCCACTTATCGGCCAACACTGGTCGAAATCTCACAACCCGTAGCTCCCATCCAAAACAGGAAAGAGGGGGAGAGAATATATGTAGAAGTCCTGGCGGGGGGTAGGGAATGCCACATGTTAGTAGATACGGGGGCAGCCATATCAATTACAAACCTACCCCTGCCATTGACCAACAAAAGAATACACATAACCGGGGTAGGGGGAGAGAGAATACCCGCCTATCTTAGTGAAACCACACTAGTAGAAATCAACCACAAGTACATTCCAATGCAATTTTACGTTTGTCAGAATAATGAGGGCACAATCATGGGGAACGATTTAATGAGGGAATACCAGGTGCTGATAGATTGTGGGAAAGGGAAACTAATTTGGCCACAACCTGACGGTAGGAAGACCGGAATAGGGACATTAGCTAGCCACCTGGGGACGGTTGGGATAGCCACCATAGTGGCCCGAGATTGGGACCAGGAAAAAGAAGGGTTCGGAGCCATCTGCGCTTCCATTCCCGAAGCCTGGGCTAGGACGAAATTAGATACCGGACTAACCGACACAGAACCGATAAAAGTCCCAGGACCGGAACACAAGCCCCACCGACAATACCCTATCAAGAGAGAAGCGCAAGGGGCAGTGGTAAAAATAGTCAAGGGTTTAATAGAAAAGGGAATCCTCAGGGAAACCACCAGTACCACCAATTCCCCCACATGGCCAGTTATAAAACCTGACGGGAGCTACCGGCTCACCATCGATTACACAGGTTTGAACAAGGTAACACCTAAATTACACCCCATTGTGGCAAACCCCTCGACTATTTTAAACGGATTGGCACAAGACCACAAAATTTTCACGGTGCTAGATATAGCAAATGGGTTCTGGTCCCTTCCACTGGACTCAGAATCCCAAAACAAATTTGCCTTCACTGTGGGAGAGAAACAGTATACATGGACTCGCATCCCACAGGGATTTCATAACAGTCCTGCCATATTTCACAGAACAATGAGCGATATCCTGAGTAGGGTGAAATTGCATGAGGACAATACGGTCCTCCAGTATGTGGACGATGTGTTAATAGCGTCCAAAACAGAAAAAGGGCACAAGGCAGCCCTGTATGCAGTACTAGAAGGATTGGCAAAAGCCGGGCTGAAAGTCAGCCCACATAAGGCACAAATTGCAAAACCCCAGGTCCTGTACTTAGGACACCTAATTTCCCAGGGAATTAAAGAAATGCCCGCAGACCGCAAAACCGCGATTAAAGAAATGCCGCGACCAGTTACAGTAAGAGGGGTCCGAAAAGTTTTAGGACTATTCAATTACAGTAGGAGTTTTATCCCTGACTTTGCAAGAATCGCGGAGCCAATTCAGAGACTAGTGAAGGGAGGAAAGCCAGCCTTGGAAAGTATAGAGTGGAGACAAGAGCAAGAGACAGCATATGCAGAGTTGAAAGCTAGGTTAATTTCAGCCCCAGGGCTGGGACTGCCAGATGGAAGCAAGAAGTTCCACATCTTCTGTGACAACCAGGACGGCTTCTATTCTGCCGTAGTGGCACAGACTCATGGAGATAGAAAGAGTCCCGTAGGGTATTATTCAACGGCTGAGGGACCAGTAGTCACCGGGATGCCCAGGTGCATAGCCGCCCTAGATTGTGCAGCATGGGCTGTGAGGATAAGTGAGCCCATTGTCATGACAGGAGATATTGTGCTACACACAAAACATACATTGGTAGAGATGCTAAACACGGGCAAACTCAAAACAGTCTCAAATATAAGGAGGGCAAGGTGGGAGGCCACACTCCTACCACCTAACAAGTCAGTCACCATCATTAGGGACACAGGAGAAAATCCCGCGGAAGGGATTTTAGATATTGGGGAAGCGCACAGCTGTGGAGAAATTGACAAAGATAACAAGGAAGGAAAGATTAGAGACGAACCCCTTCCAACAGCAGATAAGACCTTCTATGTGGATGGGTCCCGCAAATATGTATCAGGATCACCAAGGACAGGGTGGGCAGTAGTAGACCAGAACCTGGAAACCCTAGAATCAGGAAGGATCGACGGGGGTCAGTCCGCTCAGGTAGCAGAATTAGTTGCCCTCACCCAAGCCTTAAGATTAGCAGCAGGGAAAACAGTAAATGTGTATACAGACAGCCAATACGCGTTTGGTGTGATCCATGATTACATGTCCGCATGGGGGAGAAGGGGGTTCATTACTACAGGAGGTACCCCCATTAAACACCAACAGCAGATAAGGGCGCTGCTAGCAGCTAGTGAACAGCCTACAGAGGCCGCAGTAATTAAAATAAAAGCCCACCAGCGGGAACCCGGAAGGGACACCCCGGGGTGGATTCATTTCAAAGGGAATCAAGCCGCAGACACAGCGGCACAGCAAGCACTAGAAAACAGCGACATTAAAAGCCTGCCCCTTGCAGCGATAGTGGTAGAACCGGAAGAAATTGACATACAGAAATTACACGGGGACATTACACAGCAAGAACGAGATAGATGGGAGGAGCTGGGCGCAGTTAAAGGGACTGACGGGGTGTGGAGAAAAGATAACCGGGTATTGGCGCCAGGATGTATCCAGAACACATTACTGGAACTACACCACGGGCTTCCCCATACAGGCAGGGATGCAATGATACAGAGCCTGGGGAGAGAGTGGTGGTGGAAAGGATTGGGACGAGATGTGGCCACATACTGCCGCAGATGCACTATATGTGCACAGCACAACCCCGGGAAGCCCATAAAGGTAAAGATGGGACACCAACCCAGACCGAAGGGACCCTGGGAACAGATACAAATGGACTTCATAGGACCATTGCCCCCCTCTCACGGGAAAACATACTGCCTGGTAATAGTAGATCAATTCACCAGGTGGATAGAAGCATTCCCCACAACCAATTGTACAGCCCTAACGGTAGCCAGGATATTGGCAGCAGAAGTCATTCCCCGATGGGGGATGCCAATTCAAGTTGATTCGGACCAGGGAACACATTTCACAGGAAAGGTTATGAAAAACATTTGCCAACTATTAGGAATAAAACAGAAATTTCACATCCCCTATCACCCACAAAGTGGGTTCTCAGGGGGAGGGAGATCCAGCTCCGCTGTCTGCACTGGGAATGCTGCCTCCGTGTTGATGCGCGCTGTCCGTTTCTCTTTGCTGCCAGGATTCCCTGGGTGGAACTGCCCACAGTACGCTGATTGTAAACATTGCTCCGGAGTGCAATAATTATTCCAACACTCTCACTGCACTGAACTTTGCAGCAAAATCTAAGCTGGTGGTGAATCGACCCTTCACACAGGAGACAATCCAGCCCATAGGTAAGAGTCTGTCCATCTATATATAAAAAGCAAAGTTAAAGTTTATTTATTAGTGTCACAAGTAAGGCTTACATTAACACTGCAATAAAGTTACTGTGAAAATCCCCTGGTCACCACACTCCGGCGCCTGGTCGGGTTACACCGAGGGAGAATTTAGCATGGCCAATCCAGCTAACCGGCACATCTTTCGGACTGAGGGAGGAAACCGGAGCACCCGGAGGAAACCCACGGGGAGAAGGTGCAGACTCCACCCGAGCCGGGAATGGAACCCAGGTCCCTGGCGCTGTGAGGCAGCAGTGCGAACCACTGCCGCCGTGTCACCGTCTGGCTGCTCATAGACCAGCAGATATCTGTCCCAACATCCTGTTACACTGAAATGATCTGTAATGTGACAATGATTACTGTATAGCACAGGGTGAGGGGAGAGGAGAGAGATTATACACACACAATATAAGAACGGGGGGGTGGGGTTAACCGGGGGGTGGGGTTAACCGGGGGGTGGGGTTAACGGGGGGTGGGGTTAACGGGGGGTGGGGTTAACGGGGGGTGGGGTGGGGTTGGGGTTAACAGTGTGGGGGGGTGGTGGGGTTAACAGTGTGGGGGGGGGTGGGGTTAACAGTGTGGGGGGGGTGGGGTTAACAGTGTGGGGGGGGTGGGGTTAACAGTGTGGGGGGGGGGTGGGGTTAACAGTGTGGGGGGGGGTGGGGTTAACAGTGTGGGGTGGGGTTGGGGTTAACAGTGTGGGGGGGGGGGGGGTTAACGAGGGGGGGTTCGAGTCCTCTCCGAGCCGCGCACCCTCCCTCACTGGTAGTGCATGGACTCGCTGCGGTTCCTCCGGTTGGCGATCTCCAGCGAGCGGGTGTCGACACCCCGGACGCAGGCGCCCTGCCCCTCCTCGTCCTCGGCCACCTGGTAGGGGCGCAGTCGCACCGCCACCCGCACGGGGCGGCTCGCCGGCTTGCGGGAGGCACTGGCGGCGGGGGGATCCACGGGGACGCTCGGCCGGCCGGACATGGTCACCTGTGGGAGAGACAGAGAGAGAGAATCGTCATCAAATCTCAGAGGCAGCAACACGGGCACCGCGCTGGGGGAGGTGTCGGTCTCTGTCTCACCCTCTGTGTCTGGGTCTCTGTCTCACCCTCTGTGTCTGGGTCTCTGTCTCACCCTCTGTGTCTGGGTCTCTGTCTCACCCTCTGTGTCTGGGTCTCTGTCTCACCCTCTGTGTCTGGGTCTCTGTCTCACCCTCTGTGTCTGGGTCTCTGTCTCACCCTCTGTGTCTGGGTCTCTGCGGCTCCAGAAGCGGCTCCGAGTTCTCGGCCCCAACGGACATCCGATTTAAATCTGGCGCCTTCTCCCCGCCCCCCGCACCCCATTGGCCCAGCGCCCCGTCAATCACCGCGCCCCCGCCAACCAGCGCCCAGCCCCGCCTCCCGGCCCGCACCCGATTGGACAGGGGACCCCGTCCATCAACGGCCTCCGCGGCCAATAGGACGTCGTGTTCAGCCCCGCCCCCAATCGTCATCCGGCCTTGCTGTTCCCGCCCCCTCCCCCATCCTACTGGACCGACGTCACGTCAATCATCCCTACCCCTCATCAGTCGCCAATCGGTGTCGGGTTCGGTGTCCCGCCTCCAGCTGCTATTGGACCGGGTGCCCGTCAATCAGCTCCCCCCTTCGCCAATCGTGGTTCCCGTCCCTCGCTGTTCCCGCCCCCCATTTTCTATTGGTTGAGGGACACGTCACTCAGCAAACCCCACCCCCCGTCTTCCAATCTTACTTCTGTCCCGCCCCCGCATTCCATTGGACCTCCCGCCCGTCAATCAGCCAGTCCCCCCAATCTGCCCAATCGTGGACGATTCCGTGTCCTATTGGACCAGGCACCCGTCAATCATCTGTCCCCCATCCAATCGCCAACCGCGGTCCGGATTATCTGTCCCGCCCCGAGGGTTTGTTGACCCCGCCCCCCGGCAATCAGCCATCTCCTCTCTCTCTCTCCAGCTCTGAGGAAGGACTGTCCCGACTGGAAACATTGGCTCTCTCTCCACAGATACTGTCAGACCGCCTGAGATTTCCCACCATGTTTTATTTCACATTCCCCTATGTTTGGCCTTTCCCCTGCTCAGGCTTGTCGTCATCGAACGCCCCTGGTCCCCCCCGCCTCAGCATCCTATTGGCTCCGTCCCCTGTCACTCAGCCCTGTCTTCCCCCCGCGACCAATCACCTTCCACCTCCCGCCTCCACTCCCACATCCTATTGGACAAAGAACCTGTCAGTCAGTCATCCAACCCTCTGACCAATCAGCGGCGGGCCCCACCCCTCCATTGGCGCATCCCCCATTGGACCCGTGAGGCATCCGCCCCCCACTACGTCGTGGTGTCACCGCCAATCACTATCGAGCTCCCGCCCCCCGCCCCGGACCTAATTGGTCAAAGCCCTGTCAACCAGCCGCCAACCTCCGCCGGGCAACCAATCAGCGAACACTACTCCCCGCCGTCCTCACAGCCCATTGGGCGGAGCGCCTGTCAATCATCCGCTCCCCGCCTCGCTGCCATTTATCCTCCCGCCCACTGCCCCAAACCCGTTTCCGATTGGTCAATCAGCGTCACGCCCTTGCGCCAATCTCGGACTCCATTGGACGACGCGCCTGTCAGTTATCCGCCCCCTTGTCCAGACGCCGCTCCCATTGGTTCAGGTCCCTGGCCTCCAGACTAATGTTTGATTGGACGTCCCCCCCTGTCAATCATCACCCTTTGGCCAATGGTTGTCCGGCAACATCCTTCATCCAAGATCCGATTGGACGGTGCCGCTGTCACGCATCCTTCTTTCCCCGCCCTCCTGTGACGTTGCCCTTTCCGATTGGGCTGAACTGGATGTCCATTACCCGGCCCGCTCCCGGGGGGGATGTCAATCATATCCCTTCCCGCCCATCTCAGCGGACCACCCGGCCCCGCTCCGCTCGGCCCGCCCTCCGGCAGCTCTCAAACCCCGGACGGGGCCCATCCATCGGCCCGGCCTCGCATTCCGACTGGTCCTCGCCGCTGTCAATCACCGGAGGGTGGGTCGGGCGGACTCGCTCGGCCAATCAGGTTCCCCCGGCCGGTCTGACATCTCCACTCTGATTGGGCAGCGCAGCTGTCCATCACATCCCTACCGCACTAATCCGCCCTTCTGATTGGACCAGCCGTCCGTTGCCGCCCATCTCAAGCCTCAGCTCCATCCCGTCCCTCCGATTGGGTATTCCGCCTGTCAATCACAGTCCACCCGCCAATCATGGCGCGCCCGGCACCTGTGTGTCACCGCCTACTTCCCGCGCGTGCGCCTCTTGGTGCTCCCCTCAGCCCGGGCTCCGATTGGACAGAATGTCTGTCAATCACCCTGGGTACCCGCCTCCTCGGTCAATAGGACTTTAAACTGGAGATTGGGGGGGAGGGAAAGTCAGGGAACCGAGAGGTGAAGGAATCAGTGGGAAGCTGCTTCGGATTACAAAAAATCACAAAAAGACAGCGCTCAGTCCCCATCTCACAAAATATGACACAGTGTCTGGAAAGGCTCAGTCGACCAAGGTCCACCACACTACGAAAACAGAAAGGGACGGTCAATAGGGAATTAAAGGTGCTATATTTAAATGCCCGCAGTGTCCGGAACAAGATAGATGAGCTTGTGGCCCAGATTGTGACTGGCAGGTATGATGTGGTAGGCATCACAGAGACGTGGTTGCAGGGGGTTCAGGACTGGCAGTTAAACATCCAGGGATTCACAACCTATCGAAAAGACAGAGGGGTGGGTAGAGGGGGCGGGGTTGCCTTGTTAATTAGAAATGAAATTAAATCAATAGCACTAAACGACATAGGGTCAGACGATGTGGAGTCTGTGTGGGTAGAGTTGAGGAACCACAAAGGCAAAAAAACCATAATGGGAGTTATGTACAGGCCTCCTGACAGTGGTCAGGACCAGGGGCACAAAATGCACCACGAAATAGAAAGGGCATGTCAGAAAGGCAAGGTCACAGTGATCATGGGGGATTTTAATATGCAGGTGGACTGGGTAAATAATGTTGCCAGTGGACCCAAAGAAAGGGAATTCATTGAATGTTTACAGGACGGCTTTTTGGAACAGCTTGTGATGGAGCCCACGAGGGAACAGGCTATTCTGGACTTAGTGTTATGTAATGAGCCAGACGTGATAAAAGATCTTAAAGTAAGGGAACACTTAGGAAGCAGTGATCATAATATGGTAGAATTCAGTCTGCAATTTGAAAGAAGGAAGGCAGAATCAGATGTGAAGGTTCGACAGTTAAATAAAGGTAATTACAGGCGCATGAGGGAGGAACTGACAAAAATCGACTGGAAGCAGAGCCTAGTGGGAAAGACAGTAGAACAGCAATGGCAGGAGTTTCTGGGAGTAATTGAGGACACAGTGCAGAGGTTCATCCCAAACAAAAGAAAGGTTATCAGAGGGGGGATTAGGCAGCCATGGCTGACAAAGGAAGTCAGGGAATGCATCAAGGCAAAAGAGAGAGCCTATAATGTGGCAAAGAGTAGTGGGAAGTCAGAAGATTGGGAAGGCTATAAAAACAAACAGAGGATAACAAAGAGAGAAATAAGGAAGGAGAGGATCAAATATGAAGGTAGGCTAGCCAGTAACATTAGGAATGATAGTAAAAGTTTCTTTAAATACATTAAAAACAAACGGGAGGCAAAAGTAGACATTGGGCCGCTCCAAAATGACGCTGGTAATCTAGTGATGGGAGACAAGGAAATAGCTGAGGAACTTAATAAGTACTTTGCGTCAGTCTTCACAGTAGAAGACATGAGTAATATCCCAACAATTCAGGAAAGTCAGGGGGCAGAGTTGAATATGGTTGCCATCACAAAGGAGAAAGTGCTAGAGAAACTAAAAGGTCTGAAAATTGATAAATCTCCGGGCCCAGATGGGCTACATCCTAGAGTTCTAAAGGAGATAGCTGAAGAAATAGTGGAGGCGTTAGTTATGATCTTTCAAAAGTCACTGGAGTCAGGGAAAGTCCCAGAGGATTGGAAAATCGCTGTTGTAACCCCACTGTTCAAGAAGGGAACAAGAAAAAAGATGGAAAATTATAGGCCAATTAGCCTAACCTCAGTTGTTGGCAAAATTCTAGAATCCATCGTTAAGGATGAGATTTCTAAATTCTTGGAAGTGCAGGGTCGGATTAAGACAAGTCAGCATGGATTTAGTAAGGGGAGGTCGTGCCTGACAAACCTGTTAGAGTTCTTTGAAGAGATAACAAATAGGTTAGACCAAGGAGAGCCAATGGATGTTATCTATCTTGACTTCCAAAAGGCCTTTGACAAGGTGCCTCACGGGAGACTGCTGAGTAAAATAAGGGCCCATGGTATTCGAGGCAAGGTACTAACATGGATTGACGATTGGCTGTCAGACAGAAGGCAGAGAGTTGGGATAAAAGGTTCTTTCTCAGAATGGCAACCGGTGACAAGTGGTGTCCCGCAGGGTTCAGTGTTGGGGCCACAGTTGTTCTCTTTATATATTAACGATCTAGATGACGGGACTGGGGGCATTCTGGCCAAGTTTGCCGATGATACAAAGATAGGTGGAGGGGCAGGTAGTATTGAGGAGGTGGGGAGGCTGCAGAAAGATTTAGACAGTTTAGGAGAGTGGTCCAAGAAGTGGCTGATGAAATTCAACGTGGGCAAGTGCGAGGTCGTACACTTTGGAAAAAAGAATAGAGGCATGGACTATTTTCTAAACGGTGGCACCGGTGTCCGATTGGACCAACCGCCCGTCAATCAGACGCCGGAAACGCTGTTGGAACAGCCCTCTCCCGACCTGTCAATCATCCTACCCGGTCCCCCAGCCTTGATTGGACGGTCCGGCTGTCAATCACCCACCGGAAAGGCACATGGACCCGCCCTCCTACCTGTCAATCATCCCCTCCATCTTGTGGGACATGAGGAGGTTCTTAAAGCAGAATCACACATAGAATAACATTTTTTTTAAAATAGAAATTTCACATCTGGGGAGTGCAAAACCTTTAAACATTGACATGTATCTGGCAGGGAGTCTTATTTTAAATTTCAATCTGACCTACAGAGGGCAATTGAGGAACCAGTGACCTTTTCACATTTAAAGGGGTAATGTCATTCTTATGAGCATATTTGGGTCTGGCTCAGGTTTATTACCTGTTTTCAGCTCTCTCTCTCACTCCCTCCCCCCTTTTCCCCCCCTCGCTCCCTCCCCCCTTTCCCCCCTCGCTCCCTCCCCCCTTTCCCCCCTCGCTCCCTCCCCCCTCACTCCCTCCCCCTTCGCTCTTTCCCCCTCGCTCCCTCCCCCCTTTCCCCCCTCGCTCCCTCCCCCCTCGCTCCCTCCCTCCCCCTTCGCTCTTTCCCCCCTCGCTCCCTCCCCCCTTTCCACCCCTCGCTCCCTCCCCCCTCGCTCCCTCCCCTTCCCCCCTCGCTCCCTCCCCCCTTTCCCCCCTCGCTCCCTCCCTCCCCCTTCGCTCTTTCCCCCCTCGCTCCCTCCCCCCTTTCCCCCCTCGCTCCCTCCCCCCTTTCCCCCCTCGCTCCCTCCCCCCTTTCCCCCCTCGCTCCCTCCCCCCTTTCCCCTCGCTCCCTCCCCCTCGCTCTTTCCCCCCCTCGCTCCCTCCCCCCTTCCCCCCTCGCTCCCTCCCCCTTTCACCCCTCGCTCCCTCCCCCCTTTCCCCCGCTCCCTCCCCCCTTTTCCCCCTCGCTCCCTCCCCCCTTTCCCCCCTCGCTCCCTCCCCCATTCCCCCTCGCTCCCTCCCCCCTTTCCCCCCTCGCTCCCTCCCCCCTTTACGCCCTCGCTCCCTCCCCCCTTTACGCCCTCGCTCCCTACCCCCTTTACCCCCTCGCTCCCTCCCCCCTTTACCCCTTCGCTCCCTCCCCCCTCCCCCCTCGCTCCCTTCACCCTTTCCCCCCTCGCTCCCTCCACCCTTTCCCCCTCGCTCCCCTCCACCCTTTCCCCCCTCGCTCCCTCCCCCCTTTCCCCCCTCGCTCCCTCCCCCCCTTTCCCCCCTCGCTCCCTCCCCCCTTTCCCCCTCGCTCCCTCCCCCCTTTCCCCTCGCTCCCTCCCCTCGCTCTTTCCCCCCTCGCTCCCTCCCCCCTTCCCCCCTCGCTCCCTCCCCCTTTCACCCCTCGCTCCCTCCCCCCTTTCCCCCCCGCTCCCTCCCCCCTTTTCCCCCTCGCTCCCTCCCCCCTTTCCCCCTCGCTCCCTCCCCCATTCCCCCCTCGCTCCCTCCCCCATTCCCCCCCTCGCTCCCTCCCCCCTTTCCCCCCTCGCTCCCTCCCCCCTTTACGCCCTCGCTCCCTCCCCCCTTTACGCCCTCGCTCCCTCCCCCCTTTACGCCCTCGCTCCCTACCCCTTTTCCCCCCTCGCTCCCTCCCCCCTTTCCCCCCTCGCTCCCTCCCCCCTTTCCCCCCTCGCTCCCTCCCCCCTCACTCCCTCCCCCTTCGCTCTTTCCCCCCTCGCTCCCTCCCCCCTCGCTCCCTCCCTCCCCCTTCGCTCTTTCCCCCCTCGCTCCCTCCCCCTTTCACCCCTCGCTCCCTCCCCCCTCGCTCCCTCCCCTTCCCCCCTCGCTCCCTCCCCCCTTTCCCCCCTCGCTCCCTCCCCCCCTTTCCCCCCTCGCTCCCTCCCCCCTTTCCCCCCTCGCTCCCTCCCCCCTTTCCCCCCTCGCTCCCTCCCCTCCTTTCCCCCCTCGCTCCCTCCCCCCCTTTCCCCCCTCGCTCCCTCCCCCCTTTCCCCCCTCGCTCCCTCCCCCCTTTCCCCCCTCGCTCCCTCCCCCTTTTCCCCCTCGCTCCCTCCCCCCCTCCCCCCTTTCCCCTCGCTCCCTCCCCCCTCGCTCCCTCCCCCCATTCCCCCCTCGCTCCCTCCCCCCTTTCACCCCTCGCTCCCTCCCCCCTCGCTCCCTCCCCCCTTTCCCCCCGCTCCCTCCCCCCTTTCCCCCCTCGCTCCCTCCCCCTTTCCCCTCGCTCCCTCCCCCCTTTCCCCCCTCGCTCCCTCCCCCTTTCCCCTCGCTCCCTCCCCCTCGCTCTTTCCCCCCTCGCTCCCTCCCCCCTTTCCCCCCTCGCTCCCTCCCCCCTTTCACCCCTCGCTACCTCCCCCCTCGCTCCCTCCCCCCTTTCCCCCCGCTCCCTCCCCCCTTTCCCCCCTCGCTCCCTCCCCCCTTCCCCCCTCGCTCCCTCCCCCTGTCCCCCCTCGCTCCCTCCCCCCTGTCCCCCCTCGCTCCCTCCCCCCTTTCACCCCTCGTTCCCTCCCCCCTCGCTCTTTCCCCCATCGCTCCCTCCCCCCATTCCCCCCTCGCTCCCTCCCCCCTTTCACCCCTCCCCCCTCGCTCCCTCCCCCCTTTCCCCCCGCTCCCTCCCCCCTTTCCCCCCTCGCTCCCTCCCCCTTTCCCCTCGCTCCCTCCCCCCTCGCTCTTTCCCCCCTCGCTCCCTCCCCCCTCGCTCCCTCCCCCCTTTCCCCCCTCGCTCCCTCCCCCCTTTCACCCCTCGCTCCCTCCCCCCTTTCACCCCTCGCTACCTCCCCCCTCGCTCCCTCCCCCCTTTCCCCCCTCGCTCCCTCCCCCCTTTCCCCCCTCGCTCCCTCCCCCCTTTCCCCCCTCGCTCCCTCCCCCTTTCCCCCCTCGCTCCCTCCCCCCTTTCACGCCTCGTTCCCTCCCCCCTCGCTCCCTCCCCCCTTTCCCCCCGCTCCCTCCCCCCTTTCCCCACTCGCTCCCTCCCCCCTTTCCCCTCGCTCCCTCCCCCTCGCTCTTTCCCCCTCGGTCCCTCCCCCCTTTCCCCCCTCGCTCCCTCCCCCCTTTCCCCCCTCGCTACCTCCCCCCTCGCTCCCTCCCCCCTTTCCCCCCGCTCCCTCCCCCCTTTCCCCCCTCGCTCCCTCCCCCCTTTCCCCCCTCGCTCCCTCCCCCTTTCCCCCCTCGCTCCCTCCCCCCTTTACGCCCTCGCTCCCTCCGCCCTTTCCCCCCTTGCTCCCTCCGCTCTTTCCCCCCTCGCTCCCTCCCCCCTTCTTTCCCCTCGCTCCCTCCCCCCTTTCCCCTCGCTCCCTCCCCCTCTTCCCCTCGCTCCCTCCCCCTCGCTCTTTCCCCCCTCGCCCCCTCCCCCCTTTCCCCCCTCGCTCCCTCCCCCTTTCACCCCTCGCTCCCTCCCCCTTTCACCCCTCGCTCCCTCCCCTTTCCCCCCTCGCTACCTCCCCCCTTTCCCCCCTCGCTCCCTCCCCCCTTTCCCCCCTCGCTCCCTCCCCCCTTTCCCCCCTCGCTCCCTCCCCCCCTTTCCCCCCTCGCTCCCTCCCCCCCTTTCCCCCCTCGCTCCCTCCCCCCTTTCCCCCCTCGCTCCCTCCCCCCTTTCCCCCCTCGCTCCCTCCCCCCTTTCCCCCCTCGCTCCCTCCCCCCTTTCCCCTCGCTCCCTCCCCCTCGCTCTTTCCCCCCTCGCTCCCTCCCCCCTTCCCCCCTCGCTCCCTCCCCCTTTCACCCCTCGCTCCCTCCCCCCTTTCCCCCCGCTCCCTCCCCCCTTTTCCCCCTCGCTCCCTCCCCCCTTTCCCCCCTCGCTCCCTCCCCCATTCCCCCCTCGCTCCCTCCCCCTTTCCCCCCTCGCTCCCTCCCCCCTTTACGCCCTCGCTCCCTCCCCCCTTTACGCCCTCGCTCCCTCCCCCCTTTACGCCCTCGCTCCCTACCCCCTTTACCCCCTCGCTCCCTCCCCCCTTTACCCCTTCGCTCCCTCCCCCCTCCCCCCTCGCTCCCTTCACCCTTTCCCACCTCGCTCCCTCCACCCTTTCCCCCCTCGCTCCCTCCCCCCTTTCCCCCCTCGCTCCCTCCCCCCTTTCCCCCCTCGCTCCCTCCCCCCTTTCCCCCCTCGCTCCCTCCCCCCTTTCCCCCCTCGCTCCCTCCCCCCTTTCACCCCTCGCTCCCTCCCCCCTTTCACCCCTCGCTACCTCCCCCCTCGCTCCCTCCCCCCTTTCCCCCCGCTCCCTCCCCCCTTTCCCCCCTCGCTCCCTCCCCCCTTTCCCCCCTCCCTCCCTCCCCCCTTTCCCCCCTCGCTCCCTCCCCCTTTCCCCCCTCGCTCCCTCCCCCCTTTCACCCCTCGTTCCCTCCCCCCTCGCTCCCTCCCCCCTTTCCCCCCGCTCCCTCCCCCCTTTCCCCACTCGCTCCCTCCCCCCTTTCCCCACTCGCTCCCTCCCCCCTTTCCCCTCGCTCCCTCCCCCCTCGCTCTTTCCCCCCTCGCTCCCTCCCCCCTTTCCCCCCTCGCTCCCTCCCCCTTTCCCCCCTCGCTACCTCCCCCCTCGCTCCCTCCCCCCTTTCCCCCCGCTCCCTCCCCCCTTTCCCCCCTCGCTCCCTCCCCCCTTTCCCCCCTCGCTCCCTCCCCCTTTCCCCCCTCGCTCCCTCCCCCCTTTACGCCCTCGCTCCCTCCGCCCTTTCCCCCCTTGCTCCCTCCGCTCTTTCCCCCCTCGCTCCCTCCCCCCTTTCCCCTCGCTCCCTCCCCCTCTTCCCCTCGCTCCCTCCCCCTCGCTCTTTCCCCCCTCGCCCCCTCCCCCCTTTCCCCCCTCGCTCCCTCCCCCCTTTCACCCCTCGCTCCCTCCCCCTTTCACCCCTCGCTCCCTCCCCTTTCCCCCCTCGCTACCTCCCCCCTTTCCCCCCTCGCTCCCTCCCCCCTTTCCCCCCTCGCTCCCTCCCCCCTTTCCCCCCTCGCTCCCTCCCCCCCTTTCCCCCCTCGCTCCCTCCCCCCTTTCCCCCCTCGCTCCCTCCCCCCTTTCCCCCCTCGCTCCCTCCCCCCTTTCCCCCCTCGCTCCCTCCCCCCTTTCCCCCCTCGCTCCCTCCCCCCTTTCCCCTCGCTCCCTCCCCCTCGCTCTTTCCCCCCTCGCTCCCTCCCCCTTCCCCCCTCGCTCCCTCCCCCTTTCACCCCTCGCTCCCTCCCCCCTTTCCCCCCGCTCCCTCCCCCCTTTTCCCCCTCGCTCCCTCCCCCCTTTCCCCCCTCGCTCCCTCCCCCATTCCCCCCTCGCTCCCTCCCCCCTTTCCCCCCTCGCTCCCTCCCCCCTTTACGCCCTCGCTCCCTCCCCCCTTTACGCCCTCGCTCCCTACCCCCTTTACCCCCTCGCTCCCTCCCCCCTTTACCCCTTCGCTCCCTCCCCCCTCCCCCCTCGCTCCCTTCACCCTTTCCCCCCTCGCTCCCTCCACCCTTTC
>NW_027591330.1:87500-95030 GCF_964213995.1 Mustelus asterias | reverse complement strand
GAGAGAGGGGGAGAGAGACAGAGTGTGATGAAAATATTGAGATGTATTTGCAGAAATACCCGAACGTTTCTATTTTTAGTGTCTGATGTCAGGTGTATCAGTCAAATACAAACTCTCACCTTGTGATATTTAATCCACAAAACTGCAGAGAACAGGGGCAGACAGAGAGGCAGACAGGGAGGCAGACAGGGAGGCAGACAGGGAGACAGACAGGGAGACAGAGAGATGGAGAGAGAGACAGACAGGGAGACAGAGAGAGACAGAGACAGGGAGAGAGAGGCACAGAGAGAGACAGAGACAGAGAGAGAGAGAGAGACGGACAGATAGAGAGGGAGACACAGAGAGATAGAAAGGGAGAGAGAGAGATTGCCCCTCAGTGACCAAAGATGTGCGGGTTAGGTGGATTGGCCATGCTAAGTTGCCCCTTAGTGTCCAAAGATGTGCAGGTTGGGTGGATTGGCCATGCTAAATTGTCCCTTAGTGTCCAAAGATGTGCAGGTTGGGTGGATTGGCCATGCTAAATTGTCCCTTAGTGTCCAAAGATGTGCAGGTTAGGTGGATTGGCCATGCTAAATTGCCTCTTAGTGTCCAAAGATGTGCAGGTTAGGTGGATTGGCCATGCTAAATTGCCCTTAGTGTCCAAAGATGCGCAGGTTAGGTGGATTGGCCATGCTAAATTGGCCCTTAGTGTCCAAAGATGTGCAGGTTAGGTGGATTGGCCATGCTAAATTGCCCCTTAGTGTCCAAAGATGTGCAGGTTAGGTGGATTGGCTATGCTAAATTGCCCCTTAGTGACCAAAGATGTGCAGGTTAGGTGGATTGGCCATGCTAAATTGCCCCTTAGTGTCCAAAGATGTGCAGGTTAGGTGGATTGGCCATGCTAAATTGCCCCTTAGTGACCAAAGATGTGCGGGTTAGGTGGATTGGCCATGCTAAGTTGCCCCTTAGTGTCCAAAGATGTGCGGGTTAGGTGGATTGGCCATGCTCAGTTGCCCCTTAGTGTCCAAAGATGTGCAGGTTCGGTGGATTGGCCATGCTAAATTGCCCCTTAGTGACCAATGATGTGCAGGTTAGGTGGATTGGCCATGCTAAGTTGCCCCTTAGTGTCCAAAGATGTGTGGGTTAGGTGGATTGGCCGTGCTAAATTGCCCCTTAGTGACCAAAGATGTGCAGGTTAGGTGGATTGGCCATGCTAAATTGCCCCTTAGTGACCAAAGATGTGCAGGTTAGGTGGATTGGCCGTGCTAAATTGGCCCTTAGTGTCCAAAGATGTGCAGGTTAGGTGGATTGGCCATGCTAAATTGCCCCTTAGTGTCCAAAGATGTGCGGGTTAGGTGGATTGGCCATGCTAAATTGCCCCTTAGTGACCAAAGATGTGCAGGTTAGGTGGATTGGCCGTGCTAAATTGGCCCTTAGTGTCCAAAGATGTGCAGTTAGGTGGATTGGCCATGCTAAATTGCCCCTTAGTGACCAAAGATGTGCAGGTTAGGTGGATTGGCCATGCTAAATTGCCCCTTAGTGACCAAAGATGTGCAGGTTAGGTGGATTGGCCGTGCTAAATTGTCCCCTTAGTGTCCAAAGATGTGCAGGTTAGGTGGATTGGCCATGCTAAATTGGCCCTTAGTGTTCAAAGATGTGCAGGTTGGGTGGATTGGCCATGCTAAATTATCCCCTTAGTGTCCAAAGATGTGCAGTTAGGTGGATTGGCCATGCTAAATTGTCCCCTTAGTGTCCAAAGATGTGCAGTTAGGTGGATTGGCCATGCTAAATTGTCCCTTAGTGTCCAAAGATGTGCAGGTTGGGTGGATTGGCCGTGCTAAATTGTCCCTTAGTGTCCAACGATGTGCAGGTTGGGTGGATTGGCCGTGCTAAATTGACCCTTAGTGTCCAAAGATGTGCAGTTCGGTGGATTGGCCATGCTAAATTGCCCCTTAGTGTCCAAAGATGTCCAGGTTGGGTGGATTACTAGCCCATCGCTGCGATGGACGATGTTCGGTTGTTGTTAATATCTGCCTTCTCTCTCTCCTCTCTCCCTGCAGGAGTACGACGTGGAGACCCCTTACGGGACCCTCCACGTGACCATCCATGGATCGCCCAAGGGAACCCGCCCCGCCATCCTCACCTACCACGACATTGGCCTCAACCGTAAGTGGATGCCCGTGTCCGGAGGCCCATGGTCCTGCTGCGGGAGGGTGGCATGGGGTGGAAGGAGAGCAGTTGCTGCCTTGGGGGGCTTGGCATTCCCATTGGAAGCTCGTCATGTGGTCACCATCATCTTGGGGTTGAGGTCCCCGGTTTTGGAACCGGTTGTGCGGCGGTGAAGACGGGTGGGGGGGGGGTGGGGTGTGCGGGGAGGGGGGCCGTTGGCATTGTGCGGTGTGGGGAGTGGGTGCTATCGAAGTATTGGGGGGTGCGGGGATATCAACATTCCCCCATCGATTCCAGTCCAGTTAGACATTCACGGTCAGCGCAGGTTAGGAGGGGTTTGACACTGGGGATTGGCGTGGGGGTAGCGCAAAGGGTAACGGAAAGTCGGTATGCAGGTGCAGCGCATAGTAAAAAATGGCAAATGGTAAATTGCCCCTTAGTGTCCAAAGATGTGCAGGTTAGGTGGATTGGCCGTGCTAAATTGTCCCTTAGTGTCCAAAGATGTGCAGGTTAGGAGGATTGGCCGTGCTAAATTGCCCCTTAGTGTCCAAAGATGTGCGGGTTAGGTGGATTGGCCATGGCAAATTGTCCCTTAGTGTCCAAAGATGTGCAGGTTGGGTGGATTGGCCATGCTAAATTGTCCCTTAGAGTCCAAAGATGTACAGGTTAGGTGGATTGGCCATGCTAAATTGTCCCTTAGTGTCCAAAGATGTGCAGGTTGGGTGGATTGGCCATGCTAAATTGTCCCTTAGTGTCCAAAGATGTGCGGGTTCGGTGGATTGGCCATGCTAAATTGTCCCTTAGTGTCCAAAGTTGTGCGGGTTAGGTGGATTGGCCATGGCAAATTGTCCCTTAGTGTCCAAAGATGTGCAGGTTGGGTGGATTGGCCATGCTAAATTGTCCCTTAGAGTCCAAAGATGTGCAGGTTGGGTGGATTGGCCATGCTAAATTGTCCCTTAGTGTCCAAAGATGTGCGGGTTAGGTGGATTGGCCATGGCAAATTGTACCTTAGTGTCCAAAGATGTGCAGGTTGGGTGGATTGGCCATGCTAAATTGTCCCTTAGAGTCCAAAGATGTACAGGTTAGGTGGATTGACCATGCTAAATTGCCCCTTTCTTGTCAGGGGGATTAGCAGGGTAAATACATGGGGTTATGGGGATAGGGCCTGGATGGGAGTGTTGTCGGTGCTGACTCGATGGGCTGAATGGCCTCCTTCTGCACTGTAGGATCCCATGAATTGGCCTACTTCTGCTCCTAATTCCTAGGTTCCTATTTGACGTTCCCAGTCGAATCCAGTCATTCTCGGGGGTGGGGGAGGGTGGGTTTAGGTGTGTGAGGTTCCATCACGTCCTGTGATAATGATAGAACATAAGAAATAGGAGCAGGAGTAGGCCATCTAGCCCCTCGAGCCTGCCCCGCCATTCAATAAGATCATGGCTGATCTGAAGTGGATCAGTTCCACTTACCCGCCTGATCCCTATAACCCCTAATTCCCTTACCGATCAGGAATCCATCTATCCGTGACTTAAACATATTCAACCAGGTAGCCTCCACCACTTCAGTGGGCAGAGAATTCCAGAGACTCACCACCCTCTGAGAGAAGAAGTTCCTCCTCAACTCTGTCCTAAACTGACTCCCCTTTATTTTGAGGCTGTGTCCTCTAGTTCTAGCTTCCTTTCTAAGTGGAAAGAATCTCTCCACCTCTACCCTATCCAGCCCCTTCATTATCTTATAGGTCTCTATAAGATCCCCCCTCAGCCTTCTAAATTCCAACGGGTACAAACCCAATCTGCTCAGTCTCTCCTTATAATCAACACCCCTCATCTCTGGTATCAACCTGGTGAACCTTCTCTGCACTCCCTCCAAGGCCAATATATCCTTCCGCAAATAAGGGGACCAAAACTGCACACAGTATTCCAGCTGCGGCCTCACCAATGCCCTGTCCAGATGCAGCAAGACATCTCTGCTTTTATATTCTATCCCCCTCGCGATATAGGCCAACATCCCATTTGCCTTCTTGATCACCTGTTGCACCTGCAGACTGGGTTTTTGCGTCTCGTGCACAAGGACCCCCAGGTCCCTCTGCACAGCAGCATGTTGTAAATTCTTTCCATTTTGATAATGATCCAGTTTGCGATTATTTCCTCCAAAGTGAATAACCTCGCATTTGTCAGCAGGTGAGTCAATGATTGGGGGGGGGGGGGGGGCGCACTTGGCAGGAATTGCGTGTTAACCAGTTCCTGTCTGTCTAACCTTCATCTTTTCACTCCTCCCACCCCTCACCCCCCCTCCCCCCACCTCCACCACCCCCCCCCCCCCCCCCTCACCACCTTCCCCCCCCCAACCACACCCCTCAGATAAGACCTGTTTCAACAGCCTCTTCAAATTTGAGGACATGCTGGAGATAACCAAGAACTTTGTGTTGTGCCACATTGATGCACCTGGGCAACAGGAGGGAGCTGCCCCTTTCCCCCCCGGGTAAGTGCCACAGGCCCGAGGCCTCACACCTGGATGGTGTCAATCCCACCTCCACCTCCCCCCCCTTCCCTCACGTCCCTTTCCCCGTTCGACCCCTCTTCTCTCCTTGAAAGTGTTCTTCCCCTCCCCCACTCGCCACCTCCCTCTATCTGTAAGAGTTCTTCCCCCTTAGCTTCACCTCCCCAGCCCTTGCTGGACCTCGACCCGAGGGAAATGTGGGCGACACCAGACCAGATTGACATTGAGTCTATACCCGAGAAATTGTGGCCAATACTGGGCCCGAACTGCCCGGGTGAAGGGATCAGGCCTACACTTGAATAAAATGTGGCCTCCTCGGCCTAAGGCCTGATGAAAGGTTAGGGCCTGCATCTGAGGGAAATGTGGCCAAAACTGGGCATACTGGGCCTGTTGACAAGATTGAGCCTGCTACACCTGAGAAAATGTGGACAAAACTGGGCCCGTACTGCCCGGTGAAGGGATCGGGCCTACACCTGAGGGAAATGTGACCAACACCAAGCCTACTGGGCTTGATGACGGGATTGGACTTACAGCTGAATAGAATGTGACCAAAATTGGGCCGACTGGGCCTGAGAAAATGTGGCCAATACTGGGCCCAAACTGCCTGATGAAAGGATTGGGCCTACACTCGAATTAAATGTGGCCTACTGGGCCGAAGGCCTAATGAAAGGATTGGAACTACACCTGAGGGAAATTTGGCCAAAACTGGGCCCGATGACGAAATTGAGCCTATACCTGAATAAGATGTGGCCAACACTGGGGCTACTGGGCCTGATGAAGAGATTGGGCCCATACCTGAGTAAAGGTGGCCAATACTGGTCCTAGAGCCTGATGACAAGATGGAGCCTACTACACCTGGGAAAATGTGGCCAATACTGGGCCCAAACTGCCTGAGGAAGGGATTGGGGCTACGTCTGAGAGAAATGTGGTCACCACTGGGCCAGTTGGGCTTGATTGAAGAGATTGGGACTCCTTCTGAATAAAATATGGCCAACACTGGGCCTGATGAAGAGATTGGGCCTACACATGAGAGTCAATGTGGCCAACACGAGACTTGAAGCCTGATAAAATGGTTGGGCCTATGAAGAAAACTAGGCCAGTATTGGGCCTAGGGCCCAAGAAAAGGATTGGGCCTACATTTGAAAAAGGAAAAAAATGCCTCATTCTTGGCCTAAGCTTGAAAAGGTGGCCAATTTGGTCGCTAAGCCATGATGAAATGGTGGGAGTGGGGGCAAAGGCATTTCTCAACCGCGGCGCTCTGTATCTAACCCCGTGCTGTCCCTGTCCTGGGAGTGTTTGATGGGGACAGTGTAGAGAGAGCTTTACTCTGTATCTAACCCCGTGCTGTACCTGTCCTGGGAGTGTTTGCTGGGGGACAGTGTAGAGGGAGCTTTACTCTGTATCTAACCCCGTGCTGTACCTGTCCTGGGAGTGTTTGATGGGGACAGTGTAGAGGGAGCTTTACTCTGTATCTAACCCCGTGCTGTACCTGTCCTGGGAGTGTTTAATGGGGACAGTGTAGTGGGAGCTTTACTCTGTATCTAACCCCGTGCTGTACCTGTCCTGGGAGTGTTTGATGGGGGACAGTGTAGTGGGAGCTTTACTCTGTATCTAACCCCGTGCTGTACCTGTCCTGGGAGTGTTAGTGTGGGGACAGTGTAGAGGGAGCTTTACTCTGTATCTAACCCCATGCTGTACCTGTCCTGGGAGTGCTTGATGAGGACAGTGTAGAGGGAGCTTTACTCTGTATCTAACCCCGTGCTGTACCTGTCCTGGGAGTGTTTGATGGGGGACAGTGTAGAGGGAGCTTTACTCTGTATCCAACCCCGTGCTGTACCTGTCCTGGGAGTGTTTGATGGGGGATAGTGTAGAGGGAGTTTTACTCTGTATCTAACCCCGTGCTGTACCTGTCCTGGGAGTGTTTGATGGGGACAGTGTAGAGGGAGCTTTACTCTGTATCTAACCCCGTGCTGTACCTGTCCTGGGAGTGTTTGATGGGGACAGTGTAGAGGGAGCTTTACTCTGTATCTAACCCCGTGCTGTACCTGTCCTGGGAGTGTTTGATGGGGGACAGTGTAGAGGGAGCTTTACTCTGTATCTAACCCCGTGCTGTACCTGTCCTGGGAGTGTTTGATGGGGACTGTGTAGAGGGAGCTTTACTCTGTATCTAACCCCGTGCTGTACCTGTCCTGGGAGTGTTTGATGGGGGACAGTGTAGAGGGAGCTTTACTCTGTATCTAACCCCGTGCTGTACCTGTCCTGGGAGTGTTTGACGGGGGGACAGTGTAGAGGGAGCTTTACTCTGTATCTAACCCCGTGCTGTACCTGTCCTGGGAGTGTTTGATGGGGACAGTGTAGAGGGAGCTTTACTCTGTATCTAACCCCGTGCTGTACCTGTCCTGGGAGTGTTTGATGGGGACAGTGTAGAGGGAGATTTACTCTGTATCTAACCCCGTGTTGTACCTGTCCTGGGAGTGTTTGATGGGGAGGGAGGGCTAATGTTTTGGTTCGTGTTTGGTCTTGCACTGACCAGTGTTTGCCATCCGTTAGGTACCAATATCCCTCGATGGAACAGCTGTGTGAGATGTTGCCCTGTGTTCTACAGTATTTCAAGTAAGTCTATGCGTGACCTTCACTGTAAGGTACGTGAATCATGAATCACCCTCACCCAGACCAACATTGCATCCCTCCTGATAATTCGTGTCATTCATAGTATCATAGAGCCCCTGCAGGAGGTCATTCGGCCCATCGAGTCTGCACTGACAACAATCCTACCCAGGCATAACCTCATAACCCCACATAATTACCCTGCTATTTCCCCCGACACTAAGCATGGCCAATCCACCTAACCTGCACAGAAACTCAACTAATGTTCTGGGGGGAACC
>NW_027591330.1:17500-82500 GCF_964213995.1 Mustelus asterias | reverse complement strand
CGGTCTGTGTGTGGCACTGTATCGAATTCCTTCTGAAAGCCCATGCACACCAGATCAACAACATTACCCTCATCGACCCTTTCTGTTACCCCCTCTAAACAACTCCAACAAGTTAGCGCAGACGGATTGGCCATGCTAAATTGCCCCTTAGTGTCCAAAGATGTGCAGGTTAGGTGGATTGGCCATGCTAAATTGTCCCTTAGTGTCTAAAGATGTGCAGGTTAGGTGGATTGGCCATGCTAAATTGTCCCTTGGTGTCCAAAGATGTGTAGGTTAGGTGGATTGGCCGTGCTAAATTGTCTCTTAGTGTCCAAAGATGTGCAGGTTAGGGGGATTGGCCGTGCTAAATTGCCCCTTAGTGTCCAAAGATGTGTAGGTTAGGTGGATTGACCATGCTAAATTGTCCCTTAGTGTCCAAAGATGTGCAGGTTAGGTGGATTGGCCGTGCTAAATTGTCCCTTAGTGTCCAAAGATGTGTAGGTTAGGTGGATTGGCCGTGCTAAATTGCCCCTTAGTGTCCAAAGATGTGCAGGTTAGGTGGATTGGCCATGCTAAATTGCCCCTTAGTGTCCAAAGATGTGTAGGTTAGGTGGATTGGCCATGCTAAATTGTCCCTTAGTGTCCAAAGATGTGCAGGTTAGGTGGATTGGCCATGCTAAATTGTCCCTTAGTGTCCAAAGATGTGCAGGTTAGGTGGATTGGCCGTGCTAAATTGCCCCTTAGTGTCCAAAGATGCGCGGGTTAAGTGAGTTGGCCATGCTAAATTATCCCTTACTGTCCAAAGATGTGTAGGTTAGATGGATTGGCCATGCTAAATTGTCCCTTAGTGTCCAAAGATGTGCAGGTTAGGTGGATTGGCCGTGCTAAATTGCCCCTTAGTGTCCAAAGATGTGCAGGTTAGGTGGATTGGCCATGCTAAATTGCCCCTTAGTGCCCAAAGATGTGCAGGTTAGGTGGATTGGCCATGCTAAATTGTCCCTCAGTGTCCAAAGATGTGCAGGTTAGGTGGATTGGCCGTGCTAAATTGTTCCTTAGTGTCTAAAGATGTGCAGGTTACGTGGATTGGCCATGCTAAATTCACAGGGTTATGGGGATTGGCTCTGGATAAGCTGCTCTGTCAGGGAGTGGTGCAGACTCAGTGGGCCGAATGGCCTCCTTCTGCACTGCAGGGATTCTGTGAAGTTAGTTAAACACAATTTCTCTCTAAGACATCCACGCTGACTCTTATGATTTGAACCCACTTGCACTGATTATTATTTCGATTCTCAATAATTATCCCCAATAAGCTTCTCCACCATCGAATTTGGTCTTTATTCGCTGACACTATTCACTCTCTGTCTCTCTCTGTCCCTCTCTCCACTTCCCTCTGCAGCTTCCGGACTATTATCGGAGTGGGAGTTGGAGCGGGAGCCAACATTCTTGCCAAGTTTGCTGTGAGTCCGGTCTTTTCTTGTCAGAACAGAGAGGGTTGGAACGGTTGCCGTTGATGTCTTTGTGGACAGCGTTCGTTCTCGCGGAGTGCGCCACCACGTCCTGGCCCCCAACTGTGCCTCCACTCCCCCCCCCCCCAACCCATCTTTCCCCCCCGCTCAGATAGGAGGGGTCTCGAGTCTCTGGAATGGGGGGGTCAGAGGCTGGGAATCTCCGGTGGAACTCAGTGCGGGCGGGCGACTGGAAAATCCGCGGGGTGACCAGAAGTCCGGTGTCGTTGGGCGCCGCCCAGACTGGCAAACGTCCGCTCTGAGAGTGAGACCCGGGAAATGAGACCGCGTCCCACTGCCATTCCGCCAAACCTCAGCTCAGGCCAAATGGAGGCTCGAGTGAGGCCTCGTCTCCAAACTCCCTCTGTTATATATTTAAATGGTTGCATGGTTGCTTTCAGAGCCAGTCACATGGTTTGACAGCGACCTCATTAGGGTGCTGCACAGGCTTCGGGTTGAGATTCAGTTTGTCCTCTGCACAGGTAACAGGTCCTTCGATAAACCTTGTTGTTGTTGGTCTGAATCTACATTGGCACACCGCATTTTGGTTTTTTTGTTCAAAATCCATGACCCCAAACATAAGTTAATATTTTATATCCTCGATCGGGACCCTCCTTAACCCTCTCTCTGTCCCAGTTAATATTTTATACCCTCGATCGAGACCCTCCTTAACCCTCTCTCTGTCCCAGTTAATATTTTATACCCTCGATCGGGACCCTCCTTAACCCTCTCTCTGTCCCAGTTAATATTTTATACCCTCGATCGGGACCCTCCTTAACCCTCTCTCTGTCCCAGTTAATATTTTATATCCTCGATCAGGACCCTCCTTAACCCTCGCTCTGTCCCAGTTAATATTTTATACTCTCGATCGGGACCCTCCTTAACCCTCTCTCTGTCCCAGTTAATATTTTATATCCTCGATCGAGACCCTCCTTAACCCTCTCTCTGCCCCAGTTAATATTTTATACCCTCGATCGGGGCCCTCCTTAATCCTCTCTCTGTCCCAGTTAATATTTTATACTCTCGATCGAGACCCTCCTTAACCCTCTCTCTGTCCCAGTTAATATTTTATACCCTCGATCGAGACCCTCCTTAACCCTCTCTCTGTCCCAGTTAATACTTTATATCCTCGATCGGGACCCTCCTTAACCCTCTCCCTGTCCCAGTTAATATTTTATATCCTCGATCGGGACCCTCCTTAACCCTCTCTCTGTCCCAGTTAATATTTTATACCCTCGATCGGGACCCTCCTTAACCCTCTCTCTGTCCCAGTTAATATTTTATATCCTCGATCGGGACCCTCCTTAACCCTCTCTCTGTCCCAGTTAATATTTTATACCCTCGATCGAGACCCTCCTTAACCCTCTCTCTGTCCCAGTTAATATTTTATACCCTCGATCGGGACCCTCCTTAACCCTCTCTCTGTCCCAGTTAATATTTTATACCCTCGATCGGGACCCTCCTTAACAATCTCTCTGCCCCAGTTAATATTTTGTATCCTCGATCGAGACACTCCTTAACCCTCTCTCTGTCCCAGTTAATATTTTATACCCTCGATCGGGACCCTCCTTAACCCTCTCTCTGTCCCAGTTAATATTTTATACCCTCGATCGGGACCCCCCTTAACCCTGTCTCTGTCCCAGTTAATATTTTATACCCTCGATCGGGACCCTCCTTAACCCTCTCTCTGTCCCAGTTAATATTTTATACCCTCGATCGGGACCCCCCTTAACCCTCTCACTGTCCCAGTTAATATTTTATACCCTCGATCGAGACCCTCCTTAACCCTCTCCCTGCTCCAGTTAATATTTTATATCCTCGATCGAGACCCTCCTTAACCCTCTCTCTGTCCCAGTTAATATTTTATACCCTCGATCGGGACCCTCCTTAACCCTCTCTCTGTCCCAGTTAATATTTTATATCCTCGATCGGGACCCTCCTTAACCCTCTCTCTGTCCCAGTTAATATTTTATACCCTCGATCGGGACCCTCCTTAACCATCTCTCTGTCCCAGTTAATATTTTATATCCTCGATCGGGACCCTCCTTAACCCTCTCTCTGTCCCAGTTAATATTTTATACCCTCGATCGGGACCCTCCTTAACCCTCTCTCTGTCCCAGTTAATATTTTATATCCTCGATCGGGACCCTCCTTAACCCTCTCTCTGTCCCAGTTAATATTTTATATCCTCGATCGGGACCCTCCTTAACCCTCTCTCTGTCCCAGTTAATATTTTATTCCCTCGATCGGGACCCCCCTTAACCCCCTCTCTGTCCCAGTTAATATTTTATACGCTCGATCGGGACCCTCCTTAACCCTCTCTCTGTCCCAGTTAATATTTTATATTCTCGATCGGGACCCTCCTTAACCCTCTCTCTGTCCCAGTTAATATTTTATACCCTCGATCGGGACCCTCCTTAACCCTCTCTCTGTCCCAGTTAATATTTTATATCCTCGATCGGGACCCTCCTTAACCCTCTCTCTGTCCCAGTTAATATTTTATACCCTCGGTCGGGACCCTCCTTAACCCTCTCTCTGTCCCAGTTAATATTTTATATCCTCGATCGGGACCCTCCTTAACCCTCTCTCTGTCCCAGTTAATATTTTATACCCTCGATCGGGACCCTCCTTAACCCTCTCTCTGTCCCAGTTAATATTTTATACCCTCGATCGAGACCCTCCTTAACCCTCTCTCTGTCCCAGTTAATATTTTATATCCTCGATCGGGACCCTCCTTAACCCTCTCTCTGTCCCAGTTAATATTTTATATCCTCGATCGGGACCCTCCTTAACCCTCTCTCTGTCCCAGTTAATATTTTATACCCTCGATCGCGACCCTCCTTAACCCTCTCTCTACCCTAGTTAATATTTTATACCCCCGATCGGGAACCTCCTTAACCCTCTCTCTGTCCCAGTTAATATTTTATATCCTCGATCGGGACGATCCTTAACCCTCTCCCTGTCCCAGTTAATATTTTATATCCTCGATCGAGACCCTCCTTAACCCTCTCTCTGTCCCAATTAATATTTTATACCCTCGATCGGGACCCTCCTTAACCCTCTCTCTGTCCCAGTTAATATTTTACACCCTCGATCGAGACCCTCCTTAACCCTCTGTTCCAGTTAATATTTTATACCCTCGATCGGGACCCTCCTTAACCCTCTGTTCCAGTTAATATTTTATACCCTCGATCGGGACCCTCCTTAACCCTCTCTCTGTCCCAGTTAATATTTTATATCCTCTATCGGGACCCTCCTTAACCCTCTCTCTGTCCCAGTTAATATTTTATATCCTCGATCGGGACCCTCCTTAACCCTCTCTCTGTCCCAGTTAATATTTTATACTCTCGATCGGGACCCTCCTTAACCCTCTCTCTGTCCCAGTTAATATTTTATATCCTCTATCGGGACCCTCCTTAACCCTCTCTCTGTCCCAGTTAATATTTTATATCCTCGATCAGGACCCTCCTTAACCCTCTCTCTGTCCCAGTTAATATTTTATATCCTCGATCGGGACCCTCCTTAACCCTCTCTCTGTCCCAGTTAATATTTTATCTCCTCGATCGGGTCCCTCCTTAACCCTCTCTCTGTCCCAGTTAATATTTTATCTCCTCGATCGGGACCCTCCTTAACCCTCTCTCTGTCCCAGTTAATATTTTATACCATCGATTGGGACCCTCCTTAACCCTCTCTCTGTCCCAGTTAATATTTTATATCCTCGATCGGGACCCTCCTTAACCCTCTCTCTGTCCCAGTTAATATTTTATATCCTCGATCGGGACCCTCCTTAACCCTCTCTCTGTCCCAGTTAATATTTTATATCCTCGATCGGGACCCTCCTTCACCCTCTCTCTGCCCCAGTTAATATTTTATATCCTCGATCGGGACCCTCCTTAACCCTCTCTCTGTCCCAGTTAATATTTTATATCCTCGATCGGGACCCTCCTTAACCCTCTCTCTGTCCCAGTTAATATTTTATATCCTCGATCGGGACCCTCCTTAACCCTCTCTCTGTCCCAGTTAATATTTTATATCCTCGATCGGGACCCTCCTTAACCCTCTCTCTGTCCCAGTTAATATTTTATATCCTCGATCGGGACCCTCCTTAACCCTCTCTCTGTCCCAGTTAATATTTTATATCCTCGATCGGGATCCTCCTTAACCCTCTCTCTGTCCCAGTTAATATTTTATACCCTCGATCGGGACCCTCCTTAACCCTCTCTCTGTCCCAGTTAATATTTTATACCCTCGATCGGGACCCTCCTTAACCCTCTCTCTGTCCCAGTTAATATTTTATATCCTCGATCGGGACCTTCCTTAACCCTCTCTCTGTCCCAGTTAATATTTTATACCCTCGATCGGGACCCTCCTTAACCCTCTCTCTGTCCCAGTTAATATTTTATACCCTCGATCGGGACCCTCCTTAACCCTCTTTCTGTCCCAGTTAATATTTTATACCCTCGATCGAGACCCTCCTTCACCCTCTCTCTGCCCCAGTTAATATTTTATACTCTCGATCGGGACCCTCCTTAACCCTCTCTCTGTCCCAGTTAATATTTTATATCCTCGATCGAGACCCTCCTTAACCCTCTCTCTGTCCCAGTTAATATTTTATATCCTCGATCGGGACCCTCCTTAACCCTCTCTCTGTCCCAGTTAATATTTTATATCCTCGATCGGGACCCTCCTTAACCCTCTCTCTGTCCCAGTTAATATTTTATATCCTCGATCGGGACCCTCCTTAACCCTCTCTCTGTCCCAGTTAATATTTTATACCCTCGATCGGGACCCTCCTTAACCCTCTCCCTGTCCCAGTTAATTTTTTATACCCTCGATCGAGACCCTCCTTAACCCTCTCTCTGTCCCAGTTAATATTTTATATCCTCGATCGAGACCCTCCTTAACCCTCTCTCTGTCCCAGTTAATATTTTATACCCTCGATCGGGACCCTCCTTAACCCTCTCTCTGTCCCAGTTAATATTTTATACCCTCGATCGGGACCCTCCTTAACCCTCTCTCTGTCCCAGTTAATATTTTATATCCTCGATCGGGAACCTCCTTAACCCTCTCTCTGCGCCAATTAATATTTTATACCCTCGATCGAGACCCTCCTTAACCCTCTCTCTGTCCCAGTTAATATTTTATACCCTCGATCGGGACCCTCCTTAACCCTCTCTCTGTCCCAGTTAATATTTTATACCCTCGATCGGGACCCTCCTTAACCCTCTCTCTGCGCCAATTAATATTTTATACCCTCGATCGAGACCCTCCTTAACCCTCTCTCTGTCCCAGTTAATATTTTATACCCTCGATTGAGACCCTCCTTAACCCTCTCTCTGTCCCAGTTAATATTTTATACCCCCGATCGGGACCCTCCTTAACCCTCTCTCTGTCCCAGTTAATATTTTATACCCTCGATCGGGACCCTCCTTAACCCTCTCTCTGTCCCAGTTAATATTTTATATCCTCGATCGGGACCCTCCTTAACCCTCTCTCTGTCCCAGTTAATATTTTATACCCTCGATCGGGACCCTCCTTAACCCTCTCTCTGTCCCAGTTAATATTTTATACCCTCGATCGGGACCCTCCTTAACCCTCTCCCTGTCCCAGTTAATATTTTATGCCCTCGATCGGGACCCTCCTTAACCCTCGCTCTGTCCCAGTTAATATTTTATATCCTCGATCGGGACCCTCCTTAACCCTCTCTCTGTCCCAGTTAATATTTTATATCCTCGATCGGGACCCTCCTTAACCCTCTCTCTGTCTCAGTTAATATTTTATACCCTCGATCGGGACCCTCCTTAACCCTCTCCCTGTCCCAGTTAATATTTTATGCCCTCGATCGGGACCCTCCTTAACCCTCTCTCTGTCCCAGTTAATATTTTATATCCTCGATCGGGACCCTCCTTAACCCTCTCTCTGTCCCAGTTAATATTTTATATCCTCGATCGAGACCCTCCTTAACCCTCTCTCTGCCCCAGTTAATATTTTATACCCTCGATTGGGACCCTCCTTAACCCTCTCTCTGTCCCAGTTAATATTTTTACACCTCCAATTGGATCCCGAGGTTGGAGACTGGTTTGTATTGGCATTGTTACATTGGAACAAAGGAATTAGGAGCAGAATTGGGCCAATTCAACCCTTCAAACCTGCTCCGCCCTTCAATCAGATCATGGCTGGTCTCTCCCTGGTCTCTAATCCACCTCCCCAACCTGCTCCCCCCATATCCCTTTAACCCATTTCAAAATCAGAAATATATCCATCTCCTTCTTGAACACATTTAATGACTCAGTCTCCACCGCGCCCTGGGACAGTGAGTTCCACAGATTCACCGCCCTCTGCGAGAAGTAGTCCCTCCTCATCTCAGTTTTAAATCTACCGCCTCTCAACCTCGACCTCTGACCTCTGGTTCTCGATTGCCCCACAAGGGGAAACATTCGGCCCTACATTTACCTCATCAATCCCTTTTAAAATGTTATATAGCTCGATCAGATCCCCCCTCACCTTTCTAAACTCCAGCCAGTACAAGCCCCAATCTGTTCAATCTCTCCTCCATATGTCAATCCCTTCATCCCCGGAGTGAATCTGAATGATAGAATCCCGACAGGGCATAAAGAGGCCATTCGGCCCATCAAGCCTGAACTGACAGCAATCCAAACCAGATCCTTACCCTGTAACCCCTGCTGATGCCCCTGACACTAAGGGGCAATTTAGCACGGCCAGTCCATCTAACCGGCACGTCTTTCAGACTGTGGGAGGAAACCGGAGCACCCGGAGGAAACCCACGCAGACACGGGGCGGCACGGTAGCACAGTGGTTAGCACTGCTGCTTCACAGCTCCAGGGTCCCAGGTTCGATTCCCGGCTCGGGTCACTGTCTGTGTGGAGTTTGCACATTCTCCTCGTGTCTGCGTGGGTTTCCTCCGGGTGCTCCGGTTTCCTCCCACAGTCCAAAGATGTGCGGGTTAGGTTGATTGGCCAGGTTAAAAATTGCCCCTTAGAGTCCTGGGATGCGTAGGTTAGAGGGATTAGCGGGTAAATATGTGGGGGTAGGGCCTGGGTGGGATTGTGGTCGGTGCAGACTCGATGGGCCGAATGGCCTCCTTCTGCACTGTAAGGTTTCTATGATTCTATGATCCTTACCCTGTAACCCCTGCTGATCCCCCTGGCACTGAGGGGCAATTTAGCACGGCCAGTCCATCTAACCCGCACATCTTTTGGACTGTGGGAGGAAACCGGAGCACCCGGAGGAAACCCCACGCAGACACGAGGAGAATGTGCAGACTCCGCACAGACAGTGATCCGAGGCTGGGAATCGAACCCTGGTCCCTGCCGCTGTGAGGCAGCAGTGCTAACCACTGCGCCACCCAGCGCCTGATGAAACTCCTCTGAACTGTCTCCAATGCCAACAGATCCATGTCCTCAAATAAGGAGACCAGGACCGGACACAATGCCCGCAGATGTGGTCTCACCAACACCCGAGACAATTGCAACAATGCTCCTCTGCTTTGAGACTCCAGTCCCTTTTGCAATAAATGCCAACACCCCATTTGCCTTTTTATGACATTCGGCACATGTTCTGTCTGGTGCGGACAGGACAGGGGCAGCTGAGGGGGGGTCGAGGATTCAACTTTCTGTCCTGATGTGGCCCATTCCCCTTGATCCCTGTCTCACGGCCCTTTCTCAACGCTGGCGTGACTGATCTGTGCTTGCTTTTCCACAGCGCTGTTCCCCGGATCTGGTGGAGGGACTAGTTCTGCTCAATATCGATCCCAACGCCAAGGGATGGATGGATTGGGCAGCAGCCAAGGTACGTGGAAGGTGGGGTGAGGGGAGAGGCAGGGGTGGAGGGGTGAGGTGATACCCGGGGAGTGAGTTACAGGCTGGAATCTAATCGAGGGGTTCGGGGTGGTTTATATACAGAATAACAGATACCCGGGAGTGTGTTACAGACTGGAATCTAATTGAGGGGTTCAGGGTGGTTTATATATAGAATAACAGATACCCGGGAGTGAGTTACAGACTGGAATCTAATCGAGGGGTTTGGGTGGTTTATATATAGAATAACAGATAACCAGGAGTGAGTTACAGGCTGGAATCTAATCGAGGGGTTCGGGTGGTTTATATATAGAATAACAGAAACCCGGGAGTGAGTTACAGACTGGAATCTAATCGAGGGGTTCGGGTGGTTTATATATAGAATAACAGATACCCGGGAGTGAGTTACAGACTGGAATCTAATCGAGGTGTTCGGGGTGGTTTATATATAGAATAACAGAAACCCGGGAGTGAGTTACAGACTGGAATCTAATCGAGGGGTTCGGGTGGTTTATATATAGAATAACAGATACCCGGGAGTGAGTTACAGACTGGAATCTAATCGAGGGGTTCGGGTGGTTTATATATAGAATAACAGATGCCCGGGAGTGAGTTACAGACTGGAATCGAATCGAGGGGTTCGGGTGGTTTATATAGAGAATAACAGATGCCCGGGAGTGAGTTACAGACTGGAATCTAATCGAGGGGTTTGGGTGGTTTATATATAGAATAACAGATACCCGGGAGTGAGTTACAGACTGGAATCTAATCGAGGGGTTCAGGTGGTTTATATATAGAATAACAGATACCCGGGAGTGAGTTACAGACTGGAATCTAATCGAGGGGTTCGGGTAGTTTATATATAGAATAACAGATACCCGGGAGTGAGTTACAGACTGGAATCTAATCGAAGGGTTCAGGTGGTTTATATATAGAATAACAGAAACCCGGGAGTGAGTTACAGACTGGAATCTAATCGAGGAGTTCGGGTGGTTTATATAGAGAATAACAGATGCCCGGGAGTGAGTTACAGACTGGAATCTAATTGAGGGGTTCGGGTGGTTTATATAGAGAATAACAGATGCCCGGGAGTGAGTTACAGACTGGAATCTAATCGAGGGGTTTGGGTGGTTTATATATAGAATAACAGATACCCGGGAGTGAGTTACAGACTGGAATCTAATCGAGGGGTTCGGGTAGTTTATATATAGAATAACAGATACCCGGGAGTGAGTTACAGACTGGAATCTAATCGAGGGGTTCAGGTGGTTTATATATAGAATAACAGATACCCGGGAGTGAGTTACAGACTGGAATCTAATCGAGGGGTTCGGGTGGTTTATATATAGAATAACAGATACCCGGGAGTGAGTAACAGACTGGAATCTAATCGAGGGGTTCGGGTAGTTAATTTATAGAATAACAGATACCCAGGAGTGAGTTACAGACTGGAATCTAATCGAGGGGTTCAGGGTGGTTTATATATAGAATAACAGATACCCGGGAGTGAGTTACAGACTGGAATCTAATCGAGGGGTTCGGGTGGTTTATATATAGAATAACAGATACCCGGGAGTGAGTTACAGACTGGAATCTAATCGAGGGGTTTGGGGGGTTTATATATAGAATAACAGATACCCGGGAGTGAGTTACAGACTGGAATCTAATCGAGGGGTTCGGGGTTGTTTATATATAGAATAACAGATACCCGGGAGTGAGTTACAGACTGGAATCTAATCGAGGGGTTCGGGTGGTTTATATATAGAATAACAGATACCCGGGAGTGAGTTACAGACTGGAATCTAATCGAGGGGTTCAGGGTGGTTTCTATATAGAATAACAGATACCCGGGAGTGAGTTACAGACTGGAATCTAATCGAGGGGTTTGGGTGGTTTATATATAGAATAACAGATACCCGGGAGTGAGTTACAGACTGGAATCTAATCGAGGGGTTTGGGTGGTTTATATATAGAATAACAGATACCCGGGAGTGAGTTACAGACTGGAATCTAATCGAGGGGTTTGGGTGGTTTATATATAGAATAACAGATACCCGGGAGTGAGTTACAGACTGGAATCTAATCGAGGGGTTCGGGGTGGTTTATATATAGAATAACAGATACCCGGGAGTGAGTTACAGGCTGGAATCTAATCGAGGGGTTTGGGTGGTTTATATATAGAATAACAGATACCCGGGAGTGAGTTACAGACTGGAATCTAATCGAGGGGTTTGGGTGGTTTATATATAGAATAACAGATACCCGGGAGTGAGTTACAGACGGGAATCTAATCGAGGGGTTCGGGGTGGTTTATGTATAGAATAACAGATACCCGGGAGTGAGTTACAGACTGGAATCTAATCGAGGGGTTCAGGTGGTTTATATATAGAATAACAGATACCCGGGAGTGAGCTACAGACTGGAATCTAATCGAGGGGTTCGGGTGGTTTATATATAGAATAACAGATACCCGGGAGTGAGTTACAGACTGGAATCTAATCGAGGGGTTCAGGTGGTTTATATATAGAATAACAGATCCCCGGGAGTGGGTTACAGACTGGAATCTAATCGAGGGGTTCGGGTGGTTTATATATAGAATAACAGATACCCGGGAGTGAGTTACAGACTGGAATCTAATCGAGGGGTTCGGGTGGTTTATATATAGAATAACAGATACCCGGGAGTGAGTTACAGACTAGAATCTAATCGAGGGGTTCGGGTGGTTTATATATAGAATAACAGATACCCGGGGGTGAGTTACAGACTGGAATCTAATCGAGGGGTTCGGGTGGTTTATATATAGAATAACAGATACCTGGGAGTGAGTTACAGACTGGAATTTAATCGAGGGGTTCGGGTGGTTTATATATAGAATAACAGATACCCGGGAGTGAGTTGCAGACTGGAATCTAATCGAGGGGTTCGGGTGGTTTATATATAGAATAACAGATACCCGGGAGTGAGTTACAGACTGGAATCTAATCGAGGGGTTTGGGTGGTTTATATATAGAATAACAGATACCCGGGAGTGAGTTACAGACTGGAATCTAATCGAGGGGTTTGAGTGGTTTATATATAGAATAACAGATACCCGGGAGTGAGTTACAGACTGGAATCTAATCGAGGGGTTCGGGTGGTTTATATATAGAATAACAGATACCCGGGAGTGAGTTACAGACTGGAATCTAATCGAGGGGTTTGGGTGGTTTATATATAGAATAACAGATACCCGGGAGTGAGTTACAGACTGGAATCTAATCGAGGGGTTCGGGGTTGTTTATATATAGAATAACAGATACCCGGGAGTGAGTTACAGACTGGAATCTAATCGAGGGGTTCGGGTGGTTTATATATAGAATAACAGATACCCGGGAGTGAGTTACAGACTGGAATCTAATCGAGGGGTTCAGGGTGGTTTCTATATAGAATAACAGATACCCGGGAGTGAGTTACAGACTGGAATCTAATCGAGGGGTTTGGGTGGTTTATATATAGAATAACAGATACCCGGGAGTGAGTTACAGACTGGAATCTAATCGAGGGGTTTGGGTGGTTTATATATAGAATAACAGATACCCGGGAGTGAGTTACAGACTGGAATCTAATCGAGGGGTTTGGGTGGTTTATATATAGAATAACAGATACCCGGGAGTGAGTTACAGACTGGAATCTAATCGAGGGGTTCGGGGTGGTTTATATATAGAATAACAGATACCCGGGAGTGAGTTACAGGCTGGAATCTAATCGAGGGGTTTGGGTGGTTTATATATAGAATAACAGATACCCGGGAGTGAGTTACAGACTGGAATCTAATCGAGGGGTTTGGGTGGTTTATATATAGAATAACAGATACCCGGGAGTGAGTTACAGACTGGAATCTAATCGAGGGGTTCGGGGTGGTTTATGTATAGAATAACAGATACCCGGGAGTGAGTTACAGACTGGAATCTAATCGAGGGGTTCAGGTGGTTTATATATAGAATAACAGATACCCGGGAGTGAGCTACAGACTGGAATCTAATCGAGGGGTTCGGGTGGTTTATATATAGAATAACAGATACCCGGGAGTGAGTTACAGACTGGAATCTAATCGAGGGGTTCAGGTGGTTTATATATAGAATAACAGATCCCCGGGAGTGGGTTACAGACTGGAATCTAATCGAGGGGTTCGGGTGGTTTATATATAGAATAACAGATACCCGGGAGTGAGTTACAGACTGGAATCTAATCGAGGGGTTCGGGTGGTTTATATATAGAATAACAGATACCCGGGAGTGAGTTACAGACTAGAATCTAATCGAGGGGTTCGGGTGGTTTATATATAGAATAACAGATACCCGGGAGTGAGTTACAGACTGGAATCTAATCGAGGGGTTCGGGTGGTTTATATATAGAATAACAGATACCTGGGAGTGAGTTACAGACTGGAATCTAATCGAGGGGTTCGGGTGGTTTATATATAGAATAACAGATACCCGGGAGTGAGTTGCAGACTGGAATCTAATCGAGGGGTTCGGGTGGTTTATATATAGAATAACAGATACCCGGGAGTGAGTTACAGACTGGAATCTAATCGAGGGGTTTGGGTGGTTTATATATAGAATAACAGATACCCGGGAGTGAGTTACAGACTGGAATCTAATCGAGGGGTTTGAGTGGTTTATATATAGAATAACAGATACCCGGGAGTGAGTTACAGACTGGAATCTAATCGAGGGGTTCGGGTGGTTTATATATAGAATAACAGATACCCGGGAGTGAGTTACAGACTGGAATCTAATCGAGGGGTTTGGGTGGTTTATATATAGAATAACAGATACCCGGGAGTGAGTTACAGACTGGAATCTAATCGAGGGGTTCAGGTGGTTTATATATAGAATAACAGATCCCCGGGAGTGGGTTACAGACTGGAATCTAATCGAGGGGTTCGGGTGGTTTATATATAGAATAACAGATACCCGGGAGTGAGTTACAGACTGGAATCTAATCGATGGGTTCGGGTGGTTTATATATAGAATAACAGATACCCGGGAGTGAGTTACAGACTGGAATCTAATCGAGGGGTTCGGGTGGTTTATATATAGAATAACAGATACCTGGGAGTGAGTTACAGACTGGAATCTAATCGAGGGGTTCGGGTGGTTTATATATAGAATAACAGATACCCGGGAGTGAGTTGCAGACTGGAATCTAATCGAGGGGTTCGGGTGGTTTATATATAGAATAACAGATCCCCGGGAGTGAGTTACAGACTGGGATCTAATCGAGGGGTTCGGGTGGTTTATATATAGAATAACAGATACCCGGGAGTGAGTTACAGACTGGAATCTAATCGAGGGGTTCGGGTGGTTTATCTATAGAATAACAGATCCCCGGGAGTGAGTTACAGACTAGAATCTAATCGAGGGGTTCGGGTGGTTTATATATAGAATAACAGATACCCGGGAGTGAGTTACAGACTGGAATCTAATCGAGGGGTTCGGTGTGGTTTATATATAGAATAACAGATACCCGGGAGTGAGTTACAGACTGGAATCTAATCGAGGGGTTCGGGTGGTTTATATATAGAATAACAGATCCCCGGGAGTGAGTTACAGACTGGAATCTAATCGAGGGGTTCGGGTGGTTTATATATAGAATAACAGATACCCGAGAGTGAGTTACAGACTGGAATCTAATCGAGGGGTTCGGGTGGTTTATATATAGAATAACAGATACCCGGGAGTGAGTTACAGACTGGAATCTAATTGAGGGGTTCAGGGTGGTTTATATATAGAATAACAGATACCCGGGAGTGAGTTACAGACTGGAATCTAATCGAGGGGTTTGGGTGGTTTATATATAGAATAACAGATACCCGGGAGTGAGTTACAGACTGGAATCTAATCGAGGGGTTTGGATGGTTTATATATAGAATAACAGATACCCGGGAGTGAGTTACAGACTGGAATCTAATCGAGGGGTTCGGGGTGGTTTATATATAGAATAACAGATACCCGGGAGTGAGTTACAGACTGGAATCTAATCGAGGGGTTCAGGTGGTTTATATATAGAATAACAGATACCCGGGAGTGAGTTACAGACTGGAATCTAATCGAGGGGTTTGGGTGGTTTATATATAGAATAACAGATACCCGGGAGTGTGTTACAGACTGGAATCTAATCGAGGGGTTTGGGTGGTTGAAATATAGAATAACAGATACCCGGGAGTGAGTTACAGACTGGAATCTAATCGAGGGGTTCAGGGTGGTTTATATATAGAATAACAGATACCCGAGAGTGAGTTACAGACTGGAATCTAATCGAGGGGTTCGGGTGGTTTATCTATAGAATAACAGATCCCCGGGAGTGAGTTACAGACTAGAATCTAATCGAGGGGTTCAGGGTGGTTTATATATAGAATAACAGATACCCGGGAGTGAGTTACAGACTGGAATCTAATCGAGGGGTTCGGGGTGGTTTATATATAGAATAACAGATACCCGGGAGTGAGTTACAGACTGGAATCTAATCGAGGGGTTCGGGTGGTTTATATATAGAATCACAGATACCCGGGAGTGAGTTACAGACTGGAATCTAATCGAGGGTTTCGGGGTGATTTATATATAGAATAACAGATACCCGGGAGTGGATTACGGACTGGATCTGATGGAGTTTGATCTCTCGTGTCTCTGTTGTGTTTAGCTCACCGGTCTGACCAGCTCTCTCAGTGATGTCATCCTTGGTCACCTCTTCAGCCAGGTGAATATTCCTCCTGTGCCGCAGACTTCGCCGCGTTGCATGTTTGCCAAAGTGTCACCTGCAAATGTTGTCCGCGTATTCCCGGGAACACACGGTATCGGAAACAGCCAATTCAATCTGTTTGTCCCGTACTGGTCTTTGCCCGTCACCTGAATCTCCTCCTGTTCCATCGCCCCGGTTCTGTGTTTCAATTGAAACATTCGCTTGGTCCTCCGTATCGGGGGCTGGTGAAAAAGGGGGTCTCTGCCCTCCACTCATCAGGTCTGGCTGGCAAGGAACGCCAAAAAAGCTCCAAGGTAACAACAACTTGTACAGCCTGATGGGAGACTTCTGGGTTGACCGGCAGTGGCTTCTGATCGGCAGAGGCCTTTTGCTGTGGAGAATGCACCAGGGGAACGGTTAACTGCCGAGTTAATTGTTTAATCTCCACCCAAGCAACTCGACTATGGTCGAGGCACTGCCAATTTCCCCCGACCCTCCCTCGCACCCGCTCCACCCTGCCTCAGAATCTTATCCGTTTCAGTAGGATCGAAGAACAAAGAGAACAAAGAGCAGTACAGCACAGGAACAGGCCCTTCGGCCCTCCAAGGCTGCGCCGATCGTGATGCCTGCCCAAACTGAAACCGTACGCACTTATAGAGTCATAGAATCATAGAATCACAGAATCCCTACAGTGCAGAAGGAGGCCATTCGGCCCATCGAGTCTGCACCGACCACAATCCCACCCAGGCCCTACCCCCACATATTTTACCCGCTAATCCCTCTAACCTACGCATCTCAGGACTCTAAGGGGCAATTTTGAACCTGGCCAATCAACCTAACCCGCACATCTTTCGGACTGTGGGAGGAAACCGGAGCACCCGGAGGAAACCCACGCAGACACGAGGAGAATGTGCAAACTCCACACAGACAGTGACCCCGAGCCGGGAATCGAACCCGGGACCCTGGAGCTGTGAAGCAGCAGTGCTAACCCACTGTGCCACCGTGCCGCCCCTTGTCCGTGTCCTTCCATTCCCATCCTATTCATGTGTTCGTCTAGTTGCCCCTTAAATGCCGCGATTGTACCCGCTCCCACCACCTCCCCGGGCAGTGCGTTCCAGACATTCACCACCCTCGGTGTAAAAAACTTACCTCGCACGTCTCCTCTAAACTTTACCCTTCGCACCTTAAACCCATGTCCGCTAAAACTTGACTTTTCTACCCTAGGAAAGAGCATCTGACTATCCACTCTGTCCGTGCCACTCCTAATCTTGTAAACCTCTGTCAGGTCGCCCCCCTCAACCTCCGTCGTTCCAGTGAGGACAAACCGAGTTTCTCCAACCTCTCCTCATAGTTAATGCCCTCCAGACCAGGCAACATCCTGGTAAACCTCTCCTGTACCCTCTCCAAAGCCTCCACATCCTTCTGGTGGTGCGGTGACCAGAATTGTACACTATATTCCAAGTGCGGCCTAACTAAGGTTCTGTACAGCTGCAGCATGACCTGCCAGTTTTTATACTCAGTGCCCCCGGCCGATGAAGGCAAGCATGCCGTATGTCTTCTTGACGACCTTAGGATCGTAGAGCAGAATCACAGAATCCCTACAGTGCAGAAAGAGGCCATTTGGCCCATCGAGTCTGCACCGACCACAACCCCACCCGAGCTCGATTCCCGTCACCCCACATATTTACTCTGCTAATCCCCTAAAACTAGGGTCAATTTAGCATGGCCAATCGACCTAACCCATGGGCTGTGGGAGGAAACCGGAGCACCCGGAGGAAACCCGCGCAGACACGGGGAGAATGTGCAAACTCCACACAGACAGTGACCCGAGCCGGGAATTGAACCCGGGTCCCTGGTGCTGTGAGGCAGCGGCGCTAACCACTGTGCCACCGTGCCGCCACTTTTAATGATCGGTGGGCATGTACGCCCAAATCCCTCTGTCAATACTCCTCAGGGTTCTACCATTTACTGTATAATTCCTCCATGCATTGGACCTTCCAAAATGCATCACATCTCATTCTTTCTCAACTCCAATGGGTACGGGCACTCCCCAAACATGCTCAACCTTCCCTGGTAAGATAGCTCCTCCCAGCATGACAAGGGTGAGGCCACCTGACCCATCGAGTCTGCACCGATTCTCTGACAGAGCATCCCACCCTGGCCCTCCACTCTGCCCTATCCCCCATACCCTCAAGCCTTTCCCATGGCTAATCGACCTCACTTACTGGACACCCGATAGACTGAAGCGGCTCTCTCCGCCGCTCTCCAGTTGTGAGGCAGGCAGTGGCATAGTGGTATTATCATTGGTCTACTAATCCAGACACCCCAGGGGAATGCTCTGGGGACCCGGGTTCGAATCCCACCGTGGCAGATGGCGAAATTGAATGCAATACAAATCTGGAATTAAAACCATAGAGTGGTGGATTGGCCATGCTAAAATGTCCCCTGGTGTCGAAAGATGTGCAGGTTAGGTGGATTGGCCATGCTAAAATGTCCCCTGGTGTCGAAAGATGTGCAGGTTAGGTGGATTGGCCATGCTAAATTGTCCCTTAGTGTCCAAAGATGTGCAGGTTAGGTGGATTGGCCATGCTAAATTGCCCCTTAGTGTCCAAAGATGTGCAGGTTAGGTGGATTGGCCATGCTAAATTGCCCCTTAGTGTCCAAAGATGTGCAGGTTAAGTGGATTGGCCATGCTAAATTGCCCCTTAGTGTCCAAAGATGTGCAGGTTAGGTGGATTGGCCGTGCTAAATTGCCCCTTAGTGTCCAAAGATGTGCAGGTTAGGTGGATTGGCCATGCTAAATTGCCCCTTAGTGTCCAAAGATGTGCAGGTTAAGTGGATTGGCCATGCTAAGTTGCCCCTTAGTGTCCAAAGATGTGCAGGTTAGGTGGATTGGCCATGCTAAGTTGCCCCTTAGTGTCCAAAGATGTGCAGGTTAGGTGGATTGGCCGTGCTAAAATGTCCCCTGGTGTCGAAAGATGTGCAGGTTAGGTGGATTGGCCATGCTAAGTTGCTCCTTAGTGTCCAAAGATGTGCAGGTTAGGTGGATTGGCCGTGCTAAGTTGCCCCTTAGTGTCCAAAGATGTGCAGGTTAGGTGGATTGGCCGTGCTAAAATGTCCCCTGGTGTCGAAAGATGTGCAGGTTAGGTGGATTGGCCATGCTAAGTTGCTCCTTAGTGTCCAAAGATGTGCAGGTTAGGTGGATTGGCCGTGCTAAGTTGCCCCTTAGTGTCCAAAGATGTGCAGGTTAGATGGATTGGCCATGCTAAATTGTCCCTTAGTGTCCAAAGATGTGCAGGTTCGGTGGATTGGCCCTGCTAAATTGTCCCTTAGTGTCCAAAGATGTGCAGGTTAGGTGGATTGGACATGCTAAATTGCCCCTTAGTGTCCAAAGATGTGCAGGTTAGGTGGATTGGCCATGCTAAATTGCCCCTTAGTGTCAGGGGGATTAGCAGGGTAAATATGTGGTGTTGTGGGCTTCGGGCCTGGGTGGGATTGTGGTCGGTGCAGACTCGATGGGCCCAATGGCCTCTTTCTGTACTGTAGGGTTTCTATGATTATATGGGCGGCACGGTAGCACAGTGGTTAGCACTGCTGCTTCACAGCTCCAGGGACCCGGATTCGATTCCCGGCTCGGGTCACCGTCTGTGTGGAGTTTGCACATTCTCCCCGTGACTGCGTGGGTTTCCTCCGGGCGCTCCGGTTTCCTCCCACAGTCCCACAAAGATGTGCGGGTTAGGTTGATTGGCCAGGTTAAAAATTGCCCCTTAGTGTCCTGAAATGCGTAGGTTAGAGGGATTAGTGGGTAAATATGTAGAGATATGGGGGTAGGGCCTGGGTGGGATTGTGGTCGGTGCAGACTCGATGGGCCGAATGTCCTGTTTCTGCGCTGTAGGGTTTCTATGATTTCTATGATTCTGTCCCAAGAGACCCAAGACTGCGCAGAGTCACGATGGGCCCAGTGTCCCCCCCAATCCCCACAGGTATGGAGACAGGGATGGAGGCTTCTTGAGAGATCAGTAACTCCTCATTTTCCTTCCTTGTGCCCGCGTACGTAGGAGGAACTCTCCAACAACTCGGAGCTGATCAACATTTATAGACAGCACATGACGGAAGGAAATGTCCTGAACAACATTGAGTTGTACTGGAACAGCTACAACAGGTAAGACATCATAAGTGGCGGAAGGTGGAGTGCGGGGGCGGGGGCGGAGGGGGAGAGAGAAAGCGGGGAAGGCGATTTTAGGACAAAGCAGAAGCTCATTCCCCACCCCTCATAGAATGATAGAATCCCTGCAGTGCAGAAAGAGGCCATTCGGCCCATCGAGCCTGCACCGACCACAATCCCACCCAGGTCCGAACACTATAGCCCCACCCTCTAGTCCTCCTGGCACTAAGGGGCAATTTTAGCATGGCCAATCCACCTAACCCTCACATCTTTGGACACTAAGGGGACAATTTAGCATGGCCAATCCACCGAACCCTCACATCTTTGGACACTAAGGGGACAATTTAGCATGGCCAATCCACCTAACCCTCACATCTTTGGACACTAAGGGGACAATTTAGCATGGCCAATCCACCTAACCCTCACATCTTTGGACACTAAGGGGCAATTTTAGCATGGCCAATCCACCTAACCTGCACATCTTTGGACACTCAGGGGCAATTTTAGCATGACTAATCCACCTAACCCGCACATCTTTGGACACTAAGGGGCAATTTAGCACGGCAAATCCACCTAACCTGCATATCTTTGGACACTAAGGGCAATTTAGCATGGCCAATCCATCTAACCTGCACACCTTTGGACACTAAGGGACAAATTTAGCACGGCCAATCCACCTAACCTGCACATCTTTGGACACTAGGGGGCAATTTTAGCATGGCCAATCCACCTAACCTGCACATCTTTGGACACTAAGGGATAATTTAGCATGGCCAATCCACCTAACACACACATGTTTGGATACTAAGGGGCAATTTAGCATGGCCAATCCACCTAACCTGCACATCTTTGGACACTAAGGGACAACTTAGCATGGCCAATCCACCTAACCCTCACATCTTTGGACACTAAGGGACAATTTATCATGGCCAATCCACCTAACCCTCACATCTCAGGACACTAAGGGACAATTTAGCATGGCCAATCCACCTAACCTGTACATCGTTGGACTGTGGGAGGAAACCGGAGCACCCGGAGGAAACCCACGCAGACACGGGGGAGAATGTGCAAAGTCCACACAGACAGTGACCCGAGCCGGGAATCGAACCCGGGACCCTGGGCGCTGTGAGGCAGCAGTGCTTAACCACTGTGCCGCCCTCATTTTTCTCTCCGGCCAACGCACGCTTTCTTTGGCGAGATGTACAAAAGTGAGAGACTTCGAGACACGCAAGTTCCAGAGAACTGCAATAAACTTCAACGTGTCTCCATAAAGCGCGCTCCACCCTTGGGGCCCCTTGGTGCAATTGCCACAGTCATGGGGAGGTGGGGGGAGTGCGGGGTTTGGGGGGGTGGGAGTGGAGTGCGAGGGGGGGGGGAGGGGGGGGGAGGGGGGTGGGCTGGGGGGGGGGCATTTGCACAGTTCGACTTGGGTGCATTTGTCAAGTTTCAAAGTTTGTTTATCAGTGTCACAAGTAGGCTTACATTAACATCGGAATACCGTGTCCAATTCCGGTCGCCGCACCACCAGAAGGACGTGGAGGCTTTGGAGAGAGTGCAGGAAAGGTTTACCAGGATGTTGTTGCCTGGTATGGAGGGCATTAGCTATGAGGAGAGGTTGAATAAACTGGGATTGTTCTCCCTGGAAGGACGGAGGCTGAGGGACGACCTGATAGAAGTTTATAAAATTATGAGGGGTATAGATAGGGTGAACAGTTGGAAGCTTTTTCTCCAGGGTGGAAATGATAATTCCAAGGGGGCACAAGTTCAAGGTGAGGGGGGGGAAGGTTGAGTGGAGATGTGCGGGGGAGGTTTTTTACACAGAGGGTGGTGGGGGCCTGGAATGCGCTGCCTCGTGAGGTGGTTGAGGCAGATACGTGAGTGACATTTAAGACTAATCTGGAGAGACACATGAACAGATGGGGAATAGAGGGATCCGGGATAGGACAATGTGATCGGTGCAGGCTTGGAGGGCCGAAGAGCCTGTTCCTGTGCCGTACTGTTCATTCTTCTTTTTGTTCTTTCCAGTGAAGTTACTGTGAGAATCCCCCTAGTCCCCACACTCCGGCGCCTGTTTGGGTTACACTGAGGGAGAATTTAGCACGGCCCAATGCACCCTAACCAGCAACGTCTTTCAGACTCTGGGAGGAAACCGGAGCACCCGGAGGAAACCCACGCAGACACGGGGAGGACGTGCAAACTCCGCACAGACAGGGGCGGCACGGTGATTCACACTGCTGCCTCTCAGCGCCAGGGACCCGGGTTCGATTCCCGGCTCGGGTCACTGTCTGTGTGGAGTTTGCACGTCCTCCCCGTGTCTGCGTGTGGGTTTCCTCCGGGTGCTCCGGTTTCCTCCCACAGTCTGAAAGACGTGCTGGTTAGGGTGCATTGGGCCGTGCTAAATTCTCCCTCAGTGTAACCCGAACAGGCACCGGAGTGTGGCGACTAGGGGGATTTTCACAGTAACTTCATTGCAGTGTTAATGTAAGCCTACTTGTGACGCTAGTAAATAAAGTTTGAAAGCAGTGACCCGAGGCTGGGAATCGAACCCGGGTCCCTGGCGCTGTGAGGCAGCAGTGCTAACCCACTGTGCCACTGTGCTGGATCCTTTATTGACGCGGTTTATTACCTGTGTTTGTCTCTCCACAGCCGGCGTGACCTGGAGATTGATCGATTTGGAGCAGGGACACTGAAGTAAGGACCCGGGGCTACTGGTTCTTCAATCTTTCTCTCCGTCTATGTCCGCTGGGCTTGTCTGTCCATCTCCATCCACCTTCTGTCTGCCTGTCTCTCTCACTCAGTCTGTCTATGTGTAGAAAATAGAAGCAGGAGGCCATTCGAGCCTGCTCCACCATTCATTATGATCATGGCTGATCATTGAATTCAATATCCTGATTCCCCCCTTTCCCCCTCCGCCCCCCCTTGCCCCCATATCCCTCGATCCCTTTCGCCCCAAGAGCTGTATCTAATTTCTTCTAGAAATCACACAACGTTTTGGCCTCGGCTACTTTCTGTGGGAGTGAATTCCACACATTCACCACCCTCTGGGTGAAGAAACTTCTCCTCACCTCAGTCCTAAAAGGTTTACCCCCTTATCCTCAAACTTTGATCCCCCCTAGTTCTGGACTCCCCCCGCCATGGGGAACATTCTTTCTGAATCTATCCTGTCTAACCGGCACGGTAGCACAGTGGTTAGCACTGCTGCTTCACAGCTCCAGGGACCCGGGTTCGATTCCCGGCTCGGGTCACCGTCTGTGTGGAGTTTGCACATTCTCCTCGTGTCTGCGTGGGTTTCCTCCGGGTGCTCCGGTTTCCTCCCACAGTCCAAAGATGTGCGGGTTAGGTTGATTGGCCATGCTTAAAAAAAAAAATTGCCCCTTAGTGTCCTGAGATGCGGGGATTAGTGGGTAAATATGTGGGGGTAGGGTGGGTATGTGGGGGGGATTGTGGTCGGTGCAGACTCGATGGGCCGAATGGCCTCCTTCTGCACTGTAGGGTTTCTATGATTTCTATGAACCCTGTTAGAATTTTATACGTTTCTATCAGATCCCCTCTCACTCTTCTAAACTCCAGTGAATATAATCCTAACCGACTTAGTCTCTCCTCATATGACAGACCTGCCATCCCAGGAATCAGCCTGGTAAACCTTCGCTGCGCTCCCTCTATAGCAAGGACATCCTTCCTCAGATAAGGACACCAAAACTGCCCACAATACTCCAGCTGTGGCCTCACCAACACCCTGTACAATTGCAGCAAAATATCCCAATCCCTGTACTCAAATCCTCTCGCTATGAAGGCCAACATACCATTCGCCTTCTTTACTGCCTGCTGTACCTGCGCGCTCACTTTCAGCGACTGATGCACGAGTGAAGAGGTTCCTCCTCATCTGAGTCCTAACTGACCTCCCCCCCATATCCTGAGACGATGACCCCTTTGTTCTAGATGCCCCCCACCAGCCAAACGAAACTACATCAAGTCTGTCCAGCTCTGTCAGAACTTTATCTGCTTCCATCAGACCCATCTCTCACTCTCCTAAATTCCAGTGGATCCAAGGCCCAGTCGACCCCAATCTCTCCTCATGCGATGATCCCGCCATCCCAGGAATCAGTCTGGTAAACCTTAGCTGCTCTCCCTCTGTGGCAATTAAATCCTTTCTTAGATAAGCGGTAGCACAGTGGTTAGCACTGCTGCTTCACAGCTCCAGGGTCCCGGGTTCGATTCCCGGCTCGGGTCACTGTCTGTGTGGAGTTTGCACATTCTCCTCGTGTCTGCGTGGGTTTCCTCCGGGTGCTCCGGTTTCCTCCCACAGTCCAAAGATGTGCGGGTTAGGTTGATTGGCCAGGTTAAAAATTGCCCCTTAGAGTCCTGTGATGCGTAGGTTAGAGGGATTAGCGGGTAAATATTTGGGGTAGGGTGGGATTGTGGTCGGTGCAGACTCGATGGGCCGAATGGCCTCCTTCTGCACTGTAGGGTTTCTATGATTTCTATGATAAGGAGACCAAAAGCTGCACACAATACAAAGGGTTGTGAATGTAGCCCAATCCATCACGCAAACCAGCCCCCCATCCATTGACTCTGTCTACACTTCCCGCTGCCTCGGGGAAAAGCAGCCGGCATAATCAAGGACCCCACGCACCCCGGACATTCTCTCTTCCACCTTCTTCCATCTGGAAAAAGATACAAAAGTCTGAGGTCACGGACCGACCGACTCAAGAACAGCTTCTTCCCTGCTGCTGTCAGACTTTTGAATGGACCTACCTCGCACTAAGTTGATCTTTCTCTACACCCTAGCTATGACTGTAACACTACATTCTGCACCCTCTCCTTTCCTTCTCTATTGGCACCGGTTACACAGAGTTGAATCTTAAAACCTCCTTCACAAGAACCAGATGGTTGTTTTTTATTAGAACGACAATTAATGTTGTCATCATGGTCATCGTTACCGGGATTAGTTCTTTTTTGGTTTGATTTATTAATATCACATGTATTGGGATACAGTGAAAAGTATTGTTTCTCGTGCGCTATACAGACGAAGCATACCGTTCATAGAGAAGGAAAGGAGAGGGTGCAGAATGTAGTGTTACAGTCATAGCTAGGGTGTAGAGAAAGATCAACTTAATGCGAGCTAGGTCCATTCAAAAGTCTGAGGGAAGAAGCTGTTCTTGAGTCGGTCGGTACGTGACCTCAGACTTTTGTATCTTTTTCCTGATGGAAGAAGGTGGAAGAGAGAATGTCCGGGGGTCCTTGATTATGTTGGCTGCTTTTCCGAGGCAGCGGGAAGTGTAGACAGAGTCAATGGATGGGAGGCTGGTTTGCGTGATGGATTGGGCTACATTCATGACCCTTTGTAGTTTCTTGCGGTCTTGGGCAGAGCAGGAGCCCAGACCGAGCTGTGATACAACCAGAAAGAATGCTTTCTATGGTGCATCTGTAAAAGTTGGTGAGAGTCGTAGCTGACATGTCAAATTTCTTTAGTCTTCTGAGAAAGTAGAGGTGTTGGTGGCTTTCTTAACTATAGTGTCGGCATGGGGGGGAACCAGGACAGGTTGTTGGTGATCTGGACACCTCAAAACTTGAATGTCATGCATTCCAGGTTTTTATCAATTTAACTTAAATTCTGTTGGCTGCCATTGGTGGGATTCGGAACCGGTGTCCCCCATCAACCTGGATTGCTAGTCCAGTGACGTTAGCACCACTTGCCATATCTATCCTCCACACCCCCCCTCCCCCCACTGAGATGTGCAGGTTAGGTGGATTGGCCATGCTAAATTGCCCCTTAGTGTCCAAAGATGTGCAGGTTAGGTGGATTGGCCATGCTAAATTGTCCCTTAGTGTCCAAAGATGTGCAGGTTAGGTGGATTGGCCGTGCTAAATTGTCCCTTAGTGTCCAAAGATGTGCAGGTTAGGTGGATTGGCCGTGCTAAATTGCCCCTTAGTGTCCAAAGATGTGCAGGTTAGGTGGATTGGCCGTGCTAAATTGTCCCTTAGTGTCCAAAGATGTGCAGGTTAGGTGGATTGGCCATGCTAAATTGCCCCTTAGTGTCCAAAGATGTGCAGGTTAGGTGGATTGGCCATGCTAAATTGCCCCTTAGTGTCCAAAGATGTGCAGCTTAAGTGGATTGGCCATGCTAAATTGCCCCTTAGTGTCCAAAGATGTGCAGGTTAGGTGGATTGGCCGTGCTAAATTGCCCCTTAGTGTCCAAAGATGTGCAGGTTAGGTGGATTGGCCATGCTAAATTGTCCCTTAGTGTCCAAAGATGTGCAGGTTAGGTGGATTGGCCGTGCTAAATTGCCCCTTAGTGTCCAAAGGTGTGCAGCTTAAGTGGATTGGCCATGCTAAATTGCCCCTTAGTGTCCAAAGATGTGCAGGTTAAGTGGATTGGCCATGCTAAATTGCCCCTTAGTGTCCAAAGATGTGCAGGTTAGGTAGATTGGCCATGCTAAATTGTCCCTTAGTGTCCAAAGATGTGCAGCTTAAGTGGATTGGCCATGCTAAATTGCCCCTTAGTGTCCAAAGATGTGCAGGTTAGGTGGATTGGCCATGCTAAATTGTCCCTTAGTGTCCAAAGATGTGCAGGTTAGGTGGATTGGCCATGCTAAATTGCCCCTTAGTGTCCAAAGATGTGCAGGTTAGGTGGATTGGCCATGCTAAATTGTCCCTTAGTGTCCAAAGATGTGCAGGTTAGGTGGATTGGCCGTGCTAAATTGCCCCTTAGTGTCCAAAGATGTGCAGCTTAAGTGGATTGGCCATGCTAAATTGTCCCTTAGTGTCCAAAGATGTGCAGGTTAGGTGGATTGGCCATGCTAAATTGTCCCTTAGTGTCCAAAGATGTGCAGGTTAGGTGGATTGGCCATGCTAAATTGTCCCTTAGTGTCCAAAGATGTGCAGGTTAGGTGGATTGGCCGTGCTAAATTGCCCCTTAGTGTCCAAATATGTGCAGGTTAGGTGGATAGGCCGTGCTAAATTGCCCCTTAGTGTCCAAAGATGTGCAGGTTAGGTGGATTGGCCATGCTAAATTGTCCCTTAGTGTCCAAAGATGTGCAGGTTAGGTGGATTGGCCATGCTAAATTGCCCCTTAGTGTCCAAAGATGTGCAGGTTAGGTGGATTGGCCATGCTAAATTGTCCCTTCGTGTCCAAAGATGTGCAGGTTAGGTGGATTGGCCGTGCTAAATTGCCCCTTAGTGTCCAAATATGTGCAGGTTAGGTGGATAGGCCGTGCTAAATTGCCCCTTAGTGTCCAAAGATGTGCAGGTTAGGTGGATTGGCCATGCTAAATTGTCCCTTCGTGTCCAAAGATGTGCAGGTTAGGTGGATTGGCCGTGCTAAATTGTCCCTTAGTGTCCAAAGATGTGCAGGTTAGGTGGATAGGCCGTGCTAAATTGCCCCTTAGTGTCCAAAGATGTGCAGGTTAGGTGGATTGGCCATGCTAAATTGTCCCTTAGTGTCCAAAGATGTGCAGGTTAGGTGGATTGCCCATGCTAATCCTTCCCCCTTAGTGTCTGCGGCATCAGCAGAGTAAATATGTGGGGTTAGGGGGATAGAGGCCTGGATGGGATTGCGGTAGATACAGACTCGATGGGCCGAATGGCCTCCTTATGCATTGTAGGGACTCTATGACCCTTGAACTCCTGGCGATGCCGTTGCCTAACTGGTTTCTTTGTGTGTGTGTATGTCTTTAGGTGCCCAGTGATGTTGGTGGTGGGAGACCAGGCTCCTCATGAGGACGCTGTGGTAAGTTTCCCTGGCTCCCCCTCAGCCATCTCCTGAACTGTGGGTGGGTGGCAGACAGGGACATAACGGCTTTAGTTTTTTGTTTTATTCATTCGTGGGACATGGGCGTCGCTGGCTGGGCCCAGCATTTATTGCCCATCCCTAGTTGCCCCTTGGAGGGCAGTTGAGAGACAACCACATTGCTGTGTGGCTCTGGAGTCACATGTAGGCCAGACCGGGTAAGGATGGCAGATTTCCTTCCCTAAAGGGACATTAGTGAACCAGATAGGCTTTCCCGACAATGGTTTCACCGTCATCACTTGTCTGAAATTTAATGACAAGGATGTTCCCTCTGAAATGGGAACCAAATTGACTTGAGGTGATCCGTGGTGGCGGGAAAGGGGTGGTGTTGGGGAGTGGGGGGCAATGCTGTCCGGTGAGGGGTGGACAAGTCCGCCCGTGCGATAATGAGCTGGGGCCTACGCCCCGGGAGCGGTGGAAACTGTGGGGACATTCATTGAGATGATGCCTCTCTCACCCACCCACACCCACACTCGCCCACCCCATCTCACTCACCCCTCTCTGGTGGACAGCAAAGATCCCACAGCCACCCTGATAGTCTCGGGCTTTGGGGGGGGAAGGGGGGGTTTGCCCCATCGTCTCGGGGGCATGGGGGGGAAGTTTACCTTGTTGTTCAGGGTGGTATGGTGGTTGGGGGGGCTGTGGGGGTGTCGGGAAGAGTTCACAGTTCACCTGGAGGTCGTGGGGTGTGAGTTGTGGGGGGGGGGGGGTGGAGTTTCCCCTGTCGACTTGGAGGGGGTGAGGGATTTCACATTGACGTTCCTGGGGGAGGGGGGGTCACATTGACGTCCCTGGGGGAGGGGGGGTCACATTGACGTCCCTGGGGGAGGGGGGGTCACATTGACGTCCCTGGGGGAGGGGAAGTTCACATTGACATAGAACCCCTACAGTGCTGAAGAGACCATTTGGCCCATCAGGTCTGCACCGACCACAATCCCACCCAGGCCCTATCCCCATATCACTACATATTTACCCCGCTAACCCCTCTAACCTGAACATCTTTGGACACTAAGGGGCAATTTAGCATGGCAAATCCACCTAACCTGCACATCTTTGGACACTAAGGGACAATTTAGCATGGCCAATCCACCTAACCTACACATCTTTGGACACTAAGGGACAATTTAGCATGGCCAATCCACCTAACCTGTACATCTTTGGACACTAAAGGACAACTTAGCATGGCCAATCCACCTAACCTACACATCTTTGAACACTAAGGGACAATTTAGCATGGCCAATCCACCTAACCTACACATCTTTGGACACTAAAGGACAACTTAGCATGGCCAATCCACCTAACCTACACATCTTTGGACACTAAGGGACAATTTAGCATGGCCAATCCACCTAACCTGCACATCTTTGGACACTAAGGGACAATTTATCATGGCCAATCCACCTAACCTGTACATCTTTGGACACTAAAGGACAACTTAGCATGGCCAATCCACCTAACCTACACATCTTTGGACACTAAGGGACAATTTAGCATGGCCAATCCACCTAACCTGCTCATCTTTGGACACTAAGGGGCAATTTAGCATGGCCAATCCACCTAACCTGGACATCTTTGGACACTAAGGGGCAATTTAGCATGGCCAATCCATCTAACCTGCACATCTTTGGACACTAAGGGGCAATTTAGCATGGCCAATCCATCTAACCTGCACATCTTTGGACACTAAGGGGCAATTTAGCATGGCCAATCCACCTAACCTGCACATCTTTGGACACTAAGGGACAATTTATCATGGCCAATCCACCTAACCTGTACATCTTTGGACACTAAAGGACAACTTAGCATGGCCAATCCACCTAACCTACACATCTTTGGACACTAAGGGACAATTTAGCATGGCCAATCCACCTAACCTGCACATCTTTGGACACTAAGGGGCAATTTAGCACGGCCAATCCACCTAACCTACACATCTTTGGACACTAAGGGACAATTTAGCATGGCCAATCCACCTAACCTACACATCTTTGGACACTAAGGGACAATTTAGCACGGCCAATCCACCTAACCTACACATCTTTGGACATTAAGGGACAATTTAGCATGGCCAATCCACCTAACCTACACATCTTTGGACACTAAGGGACAATTTAGCACGGCCAATCCACCTAACCTGCACATCTTTGGACAGGTTTAACACCAACAGGAGACTGGACTTGTCAGGGTGAGTAGGGATTGTCTCTGTGACCCTCAGCATGATTGGCACCCTGCCCGCGCCACCCCGAACGTTTAGGCAGCCTGGTGGACACAATACCTTTATCCAACGGGACGGGAGGGGATGTGAAGGGGACGGCACGATGGCACAGTGATTAGACCCGGGTTCGATGCTCGGGTCACTGTCTGTGTGGAGGTTGCACATTCTCCCCGTGTCTGCGTGGGTTTCCTCCGGGTGCTCCGGTTTCCTCCCACAGTCTGAAAGACGTGCTGGTTAGGGTGCATTGGGCCGTGCTAAATTCTCCCTCAGTGTAACCCGAACAGGCGCCGGAGTGTGGCCACTGGGGGATTTTCACAGTAACTTCATTGCAGTGTTAATGTAAGCCGACATGTGACGCTGATGAGTAAATAAATAATTGGCTCTTCCTCTGTGTGCTTTAGGTGGAGTGTAATTCCAAACTGGACCCCACCCAGACCTCATTCCTCAAGGTAAGGCTGCTGTTAACATGAGGGGCTTGAACTCAATGCCTTGGGTCACAGACCATCTGACACCCCTGTCAATCGAGACATGGTAACTGCGCTCCAAACTCCCCCCACTGTGGGGAGGATGGGAGGAAGGGGTTTGGGTCCATCGATATTGTGTACAGTGGGAGTGAATGGGAAGGGGTTTGGGTCCATTGGGATTGTGTACAGTGGGAGTGAATGGGAAGGGGTTTGGGTCCATTGGGATTGTGTACAGTGGGAGTGAATGGGAAGGGGTTTGGGTCCATTGGGATTGTGTACAGTGGGAGTGAGTGGGAAGGGGTTTGGGTCCATTGGGATTGTGTACAGTGGGAGTGAATGGGAAGGGGTTTGGGTCCATTGGAATTGTGTACAGTGGGAGTGAATGGGAAGGGGTTTGGGTCCATTGGGATTGTGTCCAGTGGGAGTGAATGGGAAGGGGTTTGGGTCCATTGGGATTACGTACAGTGGGAGTGAATGGGAAGGGGTTTGGGTCCATTGGGATTGTGTACAGTGGGAGTGAATGGGAAGGGGTTTGGGTCCATTGGGATTGTGTACAGTGGGAGTGAATGGGAAGGGGTTTGGGTGAATTGGGATTGTGTACAGTGGGAGTGAATGGGAAGGGGTTTGGGTCCATTGGGATTACGTACAGTGGGAGTGAATGGGAAGGGGTTTGGGTCCATTGGGATTGTGTACAGTGGGAGTGAATGGGAAGGGGTTTGGGTCCATTGGGATTGTGTACAGTGGGAGTGAATGGGAAGGGGTTTGGGTGAATTGGGATTGTGTACAGTGGGAGTGAATGGGAAGGGGTTTGGGTCCATTGGGATTGTGTACAGTGGGAGTGAATGGGAAGGGGTTTGGGTCCATTGGGATTGTGTACAGTGGGAGTGAATGTGAAGGGGTTTGGGTCCATTGGGATTGTGTACCGTGGGAGTGAATGGGAAGGGGTTTGGGTCCATTGGGATTGTGTATAATGGGAGTGAATGGGAAGAGGTTTGGGTCCATTGGGATTGTGTACAGTGGGAGTGAATGGGAAGGGGTTTGGGTCCATTGGGATTGTGTACAGTGGGAGTGAATGGGAAGGGGCTTGGGTCCATTGGGATTGTGTACAGTGGGAGTGAATGGGAAGGGGTTTGGGTCCATTGGGATTGTGTACAGTGGGAGTGAATGTGAAGGGGTTTGGGTCCATTGGGATTGTGTACAGTGGGAGTGAATGGGAAGGGGTTTGGGTCCATTGGGATTGTGTACAGTGGGAGTGAATGGGAAGGGGTTTGGGCCAATGGGATTGTGTACAGTGGGAGTGAATGGGAAGGGGTTTGGGTCCATTGGGATTGTGTACAGTGGGAGTGAATGTGAAGGGGTTTTGGTCCATTGGGATTGTGTACAGTGGGAGTGAATGGGAAGGGGTTTGGGTCCATTGGGATTGTGTACAGTGGGAGTGAATGGGAAGGAGTTTGGGTCCATTGGGATTGAGTGCAGTGGGAGTGAATGGGAAGGGGTTTGGGTCCATTGGGATTGTGTACAGTGGGAGTGAATGGGAAGGGGTTTGGGTCCGTTGCGATGATGCACAGTGGGAGTGAATGGGAAGGGGTTTGGGTCCATTGGGATTGTGTACAGTGGGAGTGAATGGGAAGGGGTTTGGGTCCATTGGAATTGTGTACAGTGGGAGTGAATGGGAAGGGGTTTGGGTCCATTGGGATTGTGTGCGGTGGGAGTGAATGGGAAGGGGTTTGGGTCCATTGGGAATGTGTACAGTGGGAGTGAATGTGAAGGGGTTTTGGTCCATTGGGATTGTGTACAGTGGGAGTGAATGGGAAGGGGTTTGGGTCCATTGGGATTGTGTACAGTGGGAGTGAATGGGAAGGAGTTTGGGTCCATTGGGATTGAGTGCAGTGGGAGTGAATGGGAAGGGGTTTGGGTCCATTGGGATTGTGTACAGTGGGAGTCAATGGGAAGGGGTTTGGGTCCGTTGCGATGATGCACAGTGGGAGTGAATGGGAAGGGGTTTGGGTCCATTGGGATTGTGTACAGTGGGAGTGAATGGGAAGGGGTTTGGGTCCATTGGAATTGTGTACAGTGGGAGTGAATGGGAAGGGGTTTGGGTCCATTGGGATTGTGTGCGGTGGGAGTGAATGGGAAGGGGTTTGGGTCCATTGGGATTGTGTACGGTGGGAGTGAATGGGAAGGGATTTGGGTCCATTGGGATTCTGTACGGTGGGAGTGAATGTGAAGGGGTTTGGGTCCATTGGGATTGTGTACAGTGGGAGTGAATGGGAAGGGGTTTGGGTCCATTGGGATTGTGTACAGTGGGAGTGAATGGGAAGGGGTTTGGGCCAATGGGATTGTGTACAGTGGGAGTGAATGGGAAGGGGTTTGGGTCCATTGGGATTGTGTACAGTGGGAGTGAATGTGAAGGGGTTTTGGTCCATTGGGATTGTGTACAGTGGGAGTGAATGGGAAGGGGTTTGGGTCCATTGGGATTGTGTACAGTGGGAGTGAATGGGAAGGAGTTTGGGTCCATTGGGATTGAGTGCAGTGGGAGTGAATGGGAAGGGGTTTGGGTCCATTGGGATTGTGTACAGTGGGTGTGAATGGGAAGGGGTTTGGGTCCGTTGCGATGATGCACAGTGGGAGTGAATGGGAAGGGGTTTGGGTCCATTGGGATTGTGTACAGTGGGAGTGAATGGGAAGGGGTTTGGGTCCATTGGAATTGTGTACAGTGGGAGTGAATGGGAAGGGGTTTGGGTCCATTGGGATTGTGTGCGGTGGGAGTGAATGGGAAGGGGTTTGGGTCCATTGGGATTGTGTACGGTGGGAGTGAATGGGAAGGGATTTGGGTCCATTGGGATTCTGTACGGTGGGAGTGAATGGGAAGGGGTTTGGGTCCATTGGGATTGTGTACAGTGGGAGTGAATGGGAAGGGGTTTGAGTCCATTGGGATTGTGTACAGTGGGAGTGAAAGGGAAGGGATTTGGGTCCATTGGGATTGTGTACAGTGGGAGTGAATGGGAAGGGGTTTGGGTCCATTGGGATTGTGTACAGTGGGAGTGAATGGGAAGGGTTTTGGGTCCATTGGGATTGTGTACAGTGGGAGTGAATGGGAAGGGGTTTGGGTCCATTGGAATTGTGTACAGTGGGAGTGAATGGGAAGGGGTTTGGGTCCATTGGGATTGTGTGCGGTGGGAGTGAATGGGAAGGGGTTTGGGTCCATTGGGATTGTGTACGGTGGGAGTGAATGGGAAGGGATTTGGGTCCATTGGGATTCTGTACGGTGGGAGTGAATGGGAAGGGGTTTGGGTCCATTGGGATTGTGTACAGTGGGAGTGAATGGGAAGGGCTTTGGGTCCATTGGGATTGTGTACAGTGGGAGTGAAAGGGAAGGGATTTGGGTCCATTGGGATTGTGTACAGTGGGAGTGAATGGGAAGGGGTTTGGGTCCATTGGGATTGTGTACAGTGGGAGTGAATGGGAAGGGTTTTGGGTCCATTGGGATTGTGTACAGTGGGAGTGAATGGGAAGGGGTTTGGGTCCATTGGGATTGTGTACAGTGGGAGTGAATGGGAAGGGGTTTGGGTCCATTGGGAATGTGTACGGTGGGAGTGGATTTGAAGGGGTTTGGGTCCATTGGGATTGTGTACGGTGGGAGTGAATGGGAAGGGGTTTGGGTCCATTGGGACTGTGTACGGTGGGAGTGAATGGGAAGGGATTAGGGTCCATTGGGATTGTGTACGGTGGGAGTGAATGGGAAGGGGTTTGGGTCCATTGGGATTGTGTACAGTGGGAGTGAATGGGAAGGGGTTTGGGTCGATTGGGATTGTGTACAGTGGGAGTGAATGGGAAGGGGTTTGGGTCCATTGGGATTGTGTACAGTGGGAGTGAATGGGAAGGGGTTTGGGTCCATTGGGATTGTGGACGGTGGGAGTGAATGGGAAGGGGTTTGGGTCCATTGGGATTGTGTACGGTGGGAGTGAATGGGAAGCGGTTTGGGTCCATTGGGATTGTGTACAGTGGGAGTGAATGGGAAGGGATTTGGGTCCATTGGGATTGTGTACGGTGGGAGTGAATGGGAAGGGGTTTGGGTCCATTGGGATTGTGTACGGTGGGAGTGAATGGGAAGGGGTTTGGGTCCATTGGGATTGTGTACGGTGGGAGTGAATGGGAAGGGGTTTGGGTCCATTGGGATTGTGTACGGTGGGAGTGAATGGGAAGGGGTTTGGGTCCATTGGGATTGTGTACGGTGGGAGTGAATGGGAAGCGGTTTGGGTCCATTGGGATTGTGTACAGTGGGAGTGAATGGGAAGGGATTTGGGTCCATTGGGATTGTGTACGGTGGGAGTGAATGGGAAGGGGTTTGGGTCCATTGGGATTGTGTACAGTGGGAGTGAATGGGAAGGGGTTTGGGTCCATTGGGATTGTGTACAGTGGGAGTGAATGGGAAGGGGTTTGGGTCCATTGGGATTGTGTACAGTGTGAGTGAATGGGAAGGGGTTTGGGTCCATTGGGATTGTGTACAGTGGGAGTGAATGGGAAGGGGTTTGGGTCCATTGGGATTGTGTACAGTGGGAGTGAATGGGAAGGGGCTTGGATCCATTGGGATTGTGTACAGTGGGAGTGAATGGGAAGGGGTTTGGGTCCATTGGGATTGTGTACAGTGGGAGTGAATGGGAAGGGGTTTGGGTCCATTGGGATTGTGTACAGTGGGAGTGAATGGGAAGGGGTTTGGCTCCTTTGGGATTGTGTACAGTGGGAGTGAGTGGGAAGGGGTTTGGGTCCATTGGGATTGTGTACAGTGGGAGTGAATGGGAAGGGGTTTGGGTCCATTGGAATTGTGTACAGTGGGAGTGAATGGGAAGGGGTTTGGGTCCATTGGGATTGTGTCCAGTGGGAGTGAATGGGAAGGGGTTTGGGTCCATTGGGATTACGTACAGTGGGAGTGAATGGGAAGGGGTTTGGGTGCATTGGGATTGTGTACAGTGGGAGTGAATGGGAAGGGGTTTGGGTCCATTGGGATTGTGTACAGTGGGAGTGAATGGGAAGGGGTTTGGGTGAATTGGGATTGTGTACAGTGGGAGTGAATGGGAAGGGGTTTGGGTCCATTGGGATTACGTACAGTGGGAGTGAATGGGAAGGGGTTTGGGTCCATTGGGATTGTGTACAGTGGGAGTGAATGGGAAGGGGTTTGGGTCCATTGGGATTGTGTACAGTGGGAGTGAATGGGAAGTGGTTTGGGTGAATTGGGATTGTGTACAGTGGGAGTGAATGGGAAGGGGTTTGGGTCCATTGGGATTGTGTACAGTGGGAGTGAATGGGAAGGGGTTTGGGTCCATTGGGATTGTGTACAGTGGGAGTGAATGTGAAGGGGTTTGGGTCCATTGGGATTGTGTACCGTGGGAGTGAATGGGAAGGGGTTTGGGTCCATTGGGATTGTGTATAATGGGAGTGAATGGGAAGAGGTTTGGGTCCATTGGGATTGTGTACAGTGGGAGTGAATGGGAAGGGGTTTGGGTCCATTGGGATTGTGTACAGTGGGAGTGAATGGGAAGGGGCTTGGGTCCATTGGGATTGTGTACAGTGGGAGTGAATGGGAAGGGGTTTGGGTCCATTGGGATTGTGTACAGTGGGAGTGAATGGGAAGGGGTTTGGGTCCATTGGGATTGTGTACAGTGGGAGTGAATGGGAAGGGGTTTGGGTCCATTGGGATTGTGTACAGTGGGAGTGAATGGGAAGGGGTTTGGGCCAATGGGATTGTGTACAGTGGGAGTGAATGGGATGGGGTTTGGGTCCATTGGGATTGTGTACAGTGGGAGTGAATGTGAAGGGGTTTTGGTCCATTGGGATTGTGTACAGTGGGAGTGAATGGGAAGGGGTTTGGGTCCATTGGGATTGTGTACAGTGGGAGTGAATGGGAAGGGGTTTGGGTCCATTGGGATTGTGTACAGTGGGAGTGAATGGGAAGGGGTTTGGGTCCATTGGGATTGTGTACAGTGGGAGTGAATGGGAAGGGGTTTGCGTCCGTTGCGATTGTGCACAGTGGGAGTGAATGGGAAGGGGTTTGGGTCCATTGGGATTGTGTACAGTGGGAGTGAATGGGAAGGGGTTTGGGTCCATTGGGATTGTGTACAGTGGGAGTGAATGGGAAGGGGTTTGGGTCCGTTGCGATTGTGCACAGTGGGAGTGAATGGGAAGGGGTTTGGGTCCATTGGGATTGTGTACAGTGGGAGTGAATGGGAAGGGGTTTGGGTCCATTGGGATTGTGTACAGTGGGAGTGAATGGGAAGGGGTTTGGGTCCATTGGGATTGTGTGCGGTGGGATTGAATGGGAAGGGGTTTGGGTCCATTGGGATTGTGTACGGTGGGAGTGAATGGGAAGGGATTTGGGTCCATTGGGATTGTGTACGGTGGGAGTGAATGGGAAGGGGTTTGGGTCCATTGGGATTGTGTACAGTGGGAGTGAATGGGAAGGGGTTTGGGTCCATTGGGATTGTGTACAGTGGGAGTGAATGGGAAGGGATTTGGGTCCATTGGGATTGTGTACAGTGGGAGTGAATGGGAAGGGGTTTGGGTCCATTGGGATTGTGTACAGTGGGAGTGAATGGGAAGGGTTTTGGGTCCATTGGGATTGTGTACAGTGGGAGTGAATGGGAAGGGGTTTGGGTCCATTGGGATTGTGTACAGTGGGAGTGAATGGGAAGGGGTTTGGGTCCATTGGGAATGTGTACGGTGGGAGTGAATTTGAAGGGGTTTGGGTCCATTGGGATTGTGTACGGTGGGAGTGAATGGGAAGGGGTTTGGGTCCATTGGGATTGTGTACAGTGGGAGTGTATGGGAAGGGGTTTGGGTCCATTGGGACTGTGTACGGTGGGAGTGAATGGGAAGGGATTTGGGTCCATTGGGATTGTGTACGGTGGGAGTGAATGGGAAGGGGTTTGGGTCCATTGGGATTGTGTACAGTGGGAGTGAATGGGAAGGGGTTTGGGTCGATTGGGATTGTGTACAGTGGGAGTGAATGGGAAGGGGTTTGGGTCCATTGGGATTGTGTACAGTGGGAGTGAATGGGAAGGGGTTTGGGTCCATTGGGATTGTGTACGGTGGGAGTGAATGGGAAGGGGTTTGGGTCCATTGGGATTGTGTACGGTGGGAGTGAATGGGAAGCGGTTTGGGTCCATTGGGATTGTGTACAGTGGGAGTGAATGGGAAGGGATTTGGGTCCATTGGGATTGTGTACAGTGGGAGTGAATGGGAAGGGGTTTGGGTCCATTGGGATTGTGTACAGTGGGAGTGAATGGGAAGGGGTTTGGGTCCATTGGGATTGTGTACAGTGGGACTGAATGGGAAGGGGTTTGGGTCCATTGGGATTGTGTACAGTGGGAGTGAATGGGAAGGGGTTTGGGTCCATTGGGATTGTGTACAGTGGGAGTGAATGGGAAGGGGTTTGGGTCCATTGGGATTGTGTACAGTGTGAGTGAATGGGAAGGGGTTTGGGTCCATTGGGATTGTGTACAGTGGGAGTGAATGGGAAGGGGTTTGGGTCCATTGGGATTGTGTACAGTGGGAGTGAATGGGAAGGGGCTTGGGTCCATTGGGATTGTGTACAGTGGGAGTGAATGGGAAGGGATTTGGGTCCATTGGGATTGTGTACAGTGGGAGTGAATGGGAAGGGGTTTGGGTCCATTGGGATTGTGTACAGTGGGAGTGAATGGGAAGGGTTTTGGGTCCATTGGGATTGTGTACAGTGGGAGTGAATGGGAAGGGGTTTGGGTCCATTGGGATTGTGTACAGTGGGAGTGAATGGGAAGGGGTTTGGGTCCATTGGGAATGTGTACGGTGGGAGTGAATTTGAAGGGGTTTGGGTCCATTGGGATTGTGTACGGTGGGATTGAATGGGAAGGGGTTTGGGTCCATTGGGATTGTGGACAGTGGGACTGAATGGGAAGGGGTTTGGGTCCATTGGGACTGTGTACGGTGGGAGTGAATGGGAAGGGATTTGGGTCCATTGGGATTGTGTACGGTGGGAGTGAATGGGAAGGGGTTTGGGTCCATTGGGATTGTGTACAGTGGGAGTGAATGGGAAGGGGTTTGGGTCGATTGGGATTGTGTACAGTGGGAGTGAATGGGAAGGGGTTTGGGTCCATTGGGATTGTGAACAGTGGGAGTGAATGGGAAGGGGTTTGGGTCCATTGGGATTGTGTACGGTGGGAGTGAATGGGAAGGGTTTTGGGTCCATTGGGATTGTGTACGGTGGGAGTGAATGGGAAGCGGTTTGGGTCCATTGGGATTGTGTACAGTGGGAGTGAATGGGAAGGGATTTGGGTCCATTGGGATTGTGTACAGTGGGAGTGAATGGGAAGGGGTTTGGGTCCATTGGGATTGTGTACAGTGGGAGTGAATGGGAAGGGGTTTGGGTCCATTGGGATTGTGTACAGTGGGAGTGAATGGGAAGGGGTTTGGGTCCATTGGGATTGTGTACAGTGGGAGTGAATGGGAAGGGGTTTGGGTCCATTGGGATTGTGTACAGTGTGAGTGAATGGGAAGGGGTTTGGGTCCATTGGGATTGTGTACAGTGGGAGTGAATGGGAAGGGGTTTGGGTCCATTGGGATTGTGTACGGTGGGAGTGAATGGGAAGGGGCTTGGGTCCATTGGGATTGTGTACAGTGGGAGTGAATGGGAAGGGGTTTGGGTCCATTGGGATTGTGTACAGTGGGAGTGAATGGGAAGGGGTTTGGGTCCATTGGGATTGTGTACAGTGGGAGTGAATGGGAAGGGGTTTGGGTCCATTGGGATTGTGTACAGTGGGAGTGAATGGGAAGGGGTTTGGGTCCATTGGGAATGTGTACGGTGGGAGTGAATGGGAAGGGGTTTGGGTCCATTGGGATTGTGGACGGTGGGAGTGAATGGGAAGGGGTTTGGGTCCATTGGGACTGTGTACGGTGGGAGTGAATGGGAAGGGATTTGGGTCCATTGGGATTGTGTACGGTGGGAGTGAATGGGAAGGGGTTTGGATCCATTGGGATTGTGTACAGTGGGAGTGAATGGGAAGGGGTTTGGGTCGATTGGGATTGTGTCCAGTGGGAGTGAATGGGAAGGGGTTTGGGTCCATTGGGATTGTGTCCAGTGGGAGTGAATGGGAAGGGGTTTTGGTCCATTGGGATTGTGTCCAGTGGGAGTGAATGGGAAGGGGTTTGGGTCCATTGGATTTGTGTACAGTGGGAGTGAATGGGAAGGGGTTTGGGTCCATTGGGATTGTGTACAGTGGGAGTGATTGGGAAGGGGTTTGGGTCCATTGGGATTGTGTACAGTGGGAGTGAATGGGAAGGGGTTTCGGTCCATTGGGATTGTGTACAGTGGGAGTGAATGGGAAGGGGTTTGGGACCATTGGGATTGTGTACAGTGGGAGTGAATGGGAAGGGGTATGGGTCCATTGGGATTGTGTACAGTGGGAGTGAATGGGAAGGGGTTTGGGTCCATTGGGATTGTTTACAGTGGCAGTGAATGGGAAGGGGTTTGGGTCCATTGGGAATGTGTACTGTGGGAGTGAATGGGAAGGGGATTGGGTCCATTGGGATTGTGTACAATGGGAGTGAACGGGAAGACGTTTGGGTCCATTGGGATTGCGTCCAGTGGGAGTGAATGGGAAGGGGTTTGGGTCCATTGGGACTGTGTACAGTGGGAGTGAATGGGAAGGGGTTGGGGTCCATTGGGAATGTGTATAGTGGGAGAGAATGGGAAGGGGTTTGGGTCCATTGGGATTGTGTACAGTGGGAGTGAATGGGAAGGGGTTTGGGTCCATTGGGATTGTGTACAGTGGGAGTGAATGGGAAGGGGATTGGGTCCATTGGGATTGTGTACAGTGGGAGTGAATGGGAAGGGGTTTGGGCCCATTGGGATTGTGTACAGTGGGAGTGAATGGGAAGGGGTTTGGGTCCATTGGGAATGTGTACAGTGGGAGTGAATGGGAAGGGGTTTGGGTCCATTGGGATTGTGTGCAGTGGGAGTGAATGGGAAGGGGTTTGGGTCCATTGGGATTGTGTGCAGTGGGAGTGAATGGGAAGGGGTTTGGGTCCATTGGGATTGTGTACAGTGGGAGTGAATGGGAAGGGGTTTGGGTCCATTGGGATTGTGTACAGTGGGAGTGAATGGGAAGGGGTTTGGGTGCATTGGGATTGTGTACAGTGGGAGTGAATGGGAAGGGGTTTGGGTCCATTGGGAATGTGTATAGTGGGAGTGAATGGGAAGGGGTTTGGGTCCATTGGGATTGTGTACAGTGGGAGTGAATGGGAAGGGGTTGGGGTCCATTGGTGCTGTGTACAGTGGGAGTGAATGGGAAGGGGTTTGGGTCCATTGGGATTGTGTACAGTGGGAGTGAATGGGAAGGGGTTTGGATCCATTGGGATTGTGTACAGTGGGAGTGAATGGGAAGGGGTTTGGGTCCATTGGGATTGTGTACAGTGGGAGTGAATGGGAAGGGGTTTGGGTCCATTGGGATTGTGTACAGTGGGAGTGAGTGGGAAGGGGTATGGGTCCATTGGGATTGTGTACAGTGGGAGTGAATGGGAAGGGGTTTGGGTCCATTGGGATTGTTTACAGTGGCAGTGAATGGGAAGGGGTTTGGGTCCATTGGGATTGTGTACAGTGGGAGTGAATGGGAAGTGGATTGGGTCCATTGGGATCGTGTCCAGTGGGAGTGAATGGGAAGGGGTTTGGGTCCATTGGGACTGTGTACAGTGGGAGTGAATGGGAAGGGGTTGCGGTCCATTGGGAATGTGTATAGTGGGAGAGAATGGGAAGGGGTTTGGGTCCATTGGGATTGTGTACAGTGGGAGTGAGTGGGAAGGGGTTTGGGTCCATTGGGATTGTGTACAGTGGGAGTGAATGGGAAGTGGATTGGGTCCATTGGGATTGTGTCCAGTGGGAGTGAACGGGAAGGGGTTTGGGTCCATTGGGATTGTGTACAATGGGAGTGAACGGGAAGACGTTTGGGTCCATTGGGATTGCGTACAGTGGGAGTGAGTGGGAAGGGGTTTGGGTCCATTGGGATTGCGTACAGTGGGAGTGAATGGGAAGTGGATTGGGTCCATTGGGATTGTGTCCAGTGGGAGTGAATGGGAAGGGGTTTGGGTCCATTGGGATTGTGTACAGTGGGAGTGAATGGGAAGGGGTTTGGGTCCATTGGGATTGTGTACAGTGGGAGTGAATGGGAAGTTGATTGGGTCCATTGGGTTTGTGTACAGTGGGAGTGAATGGGAAGGGGTTTGGGTCCATTGGGATTGTGTACAGTGGGAGTGAATGGGAAGGGGTTTGGGTCCATTGGGATTGTGCACAGTGGGAGTGAATGGGAAGGGGTTTGGGTCCATTGGGATTGTGCACAGTGGGAGTGAATGGGAAGGGGTTTGGGTCCATTGGGATTGTGTACAGTGGGAGTGAATGGGAAGGGGTTTGTGTCCATTGGGATTGTGTACAGTGGGAGTCAATGGGAAGTGGATTGGGTCCATTGGGATTGTGTACAGTGGGAGTCAATGGGAAGGGGTTCGGGGTCTAGTGGGATTGTGTACAGTGGGAGTGAATGGGAAGGGGTTTGGGTCCATTGGGATTGTGTACAGTGGGAGTGAATGGGAAGGGGTTTGGGTCCATTGGGATTGTGTACAGTGGGAGTGAATGGGAAGTGGATTGGGTCCATTGGGATTGTGTACAGTGGGAGTGAATGGGAAGGGGTTTGGGTCCATTGGGATTGTGTACAGTGGGAGTGAATGGGAAGTGGATTGGGTCCATTGGGATTGTGTACAGTGGGAGTGAATGGGAAGGGGTTTGGGTCCATTGGGATTGTGTACAGTGGGAGTGAATGGGAAGGGGTTTGGGTCAATTGGGATTGTGTACAGTGGGAGTGAATGGGAAGGGGTTTGGGTCCATTGGGATTGTGTACAGTGGGAGTGAACGGGAAGGGGTTTGGGTCCATTGGGATTGTGTGCAGTGGGAGTGAATGGGAAGGGGTTTGGGTCCATTGGGATTGTGTATAGTGGGAGTGAATGGGAAGTGGATTGGGTCCATTGGGATTGTGTACAGTGGGAGTGAATGGGAAGGGGTTTGGGTCCATTTGGATTGTGTTCAGTGGGAGTGAATGGGAAGTGGATTGGGTCCATTGGGATTGTGTACAGTGGGAGTGAATGGGAAGGGGTTTGGGTCCATTGGGATTGTGTACAGTGGGAGTGAATGTGAAGGGGTTTGGGTCCATTGGGATTGTGTACAGTGGGAGTGAATGGGAAGGGGTTTGGGTCCATTGGGATTGTGTGCAGTGGGAGTGAATGGGAAGGGGTTTGGGTCCATTGGGATTGTGTGCAGTGGGAGTGAATGGGAAGGGGTTTGGGTCCATTGGGATTGTGTACAGTGGGAGTGAATGGGAAGGGGTTTGGGTCCATTGGGATTGTGTACAGTGGGAGTGAATGGGAAGGGGTTTGGGTGCATTGGGATTGTGTACAGTGGGAGTGAATGGGAAGGGGTTTGGGTCCATTGGGATTGTGTACAGTGGGAGTGAATGGGAAGGGGTTGGGGTCCATTGGGGCTGTGTACAGTGGGAGTGAATGGGAAGGGGTTTGGGTCCATTGGGATTGTGTACAGTGGGAGTGGATGGGAAGGGGTTTGGGTCCATTGGGATTATGTACAGTGGGAGTGAGTGGGAAGGGGTTTGGGTCCATTGGGATTGTGTACAGTGGGAGTGAATGGGAAGTGGATTGGGTCCATTGGGATTGTGTCCAGTGGGAGTGAATGGGAAGGGGTTTGGGTCCATTGGGACTGTGTACAGTGGGAGTGAATGGGAAGGGGTTGGGGTCCATTGGGAATGTGTATAGTGGGAGAGAATGGGAAGGGGTTTGGGTCCATTGGGATTGTGTACAGTGGGAGTGAATGGGAAGGGGTTTGGGTCCATTGGGATTGTGTACAGTGGGAGTGAATGGGAAGGGGATTGGGTCCATTGGGATTGTGTACAGTGGGAGTGAATGGGAAGGGGTTTGGGCCCATTGGGATTGTGTACAGTGGGAGTGAATGGGAAGGGGTTTGGGTCCATTGGGAATGTGTACTGTGGGAGTGAATGGGAAGGGGTTTGGGTCCATTGGGATTGTGTACAGTGGGAGTGAATGGGAAGGGGTTTGGGTCCATTGGGATTGTGTACAGTGGGAGTGAATGGGAAGGGGTTTGGGTCCATTGGGATTGTGTACAGTGGGAGTGAATGGGAAGGGGTTTGGGCCCATTGGGATTGTGTACAGTGGGAGTGAATGGGAAGGGGTTTGGGTCCATTGGGAATGTGTACTGTGGGAGTGAATGGGAAGGGGTTTGGGTCGATTGGGATTGTGTACAGTGGGAGTGAATGGGAAGGGGTTTGGGTCCATTGGGATTGTGTACAGTGGGAGTGAATGGGAAGGGGTTTGGGTCCATTGGGATTGTGTACGGTGGGAGTGAATGGGAAGGGTTTTGGGTCCATTGGGATTGTGTACGGTGGGAGTGAATGGGAAGCGGTTTGGGTCCATTGGGATTGTGTACAGTGGGAGTGAATGGGAAGGGATTTGGGTCCATTGGGATTGTGTACAGTGGGAGTGAATGGGAAGGGGTTTGGGTCCATTGGGATTGTGTACAGTGGGAGTGAATGGGAAGGGGTTTGGGTCCATTGGGATTGTGTACAGTGGGAGTGAATGGGAAGGGGTTTGGGTCCATTGGGATTGTGTACAGTGGGAGTGAATGGGAAGGGGTTTGGGTCCATTGGGATTGTGTACAGTGTGAGTGAATGGGAAGGGGTTTGGGTCCATTGGGATTGTGTACAGTGGGAGTGAATGGGAAGGGGTTTGGGTCCATTGGGATTGTGTACGGTGGGAGTGAATGGGAAGGGGCTTGGGTCCATTGGGATTGTGTACAGTGGGAGTGAATGGGAAGGGGTTTGGGTACATTGGGATTGTGTACAGTGGGAGTGAATGGGAAGGGGTTTGGGTCCATTGGGATTGTGTACAGTGGGAGTGAATGGGAAGGGGTTTGGGTCCATTGGGATTGTGTACAGTGGGAGTGAATGGGAAGGGGTTTGGGTCCATTGGGAATGTGTACGGTGGGAGTGAATGGGAAGGGGTTTGGGTCCATTGGGATTGTGGACGGTGGGAGTGAATGGGAAGGGGTTTGGGTCCATTGGGACTGTGTACGGTGGGAGTGAATGGGAAGGGATTTGGGTCCATTGGGATTGTGTACGGTGGGAGTGAATGGGAAGGGGTTTGGATCCATTGGGATTGTGTACAGTGGGAGTGAATGGGAAGGGGTTTGGGTCGATTGGGATTGTGTCCAGTGGGAGTGAATGGGAAGGGGTTTGGGTCCATTGGGATTGTGTCCAGTGGGAGTGAATGGGAAGGGGTTTTGGTCCATTGGGATTGTGTCCAGTGGGAGTGAATGGGAAGGGGTTTGGGTCCATTGGGATTGTGTACAGTGGGAGTGAATGGGAAGGGGTTTGGGTCCATTGGGATTGTGTACAGTGGGAGTGATTGGGAAGGGGTTTGGGTCCATTGGGATTGTGTACAGTGGGAGTGAATGGGAAGGGGTTTCGGTCCATTGGGATTGTGTACAGTGGGAGTGAATGGGAAGGGGTTTGGGACCATTGGGATTGTGTACAGTGGGAGTGAATGGGAAGGGGTATGGGTCCATTGGGATTGTGTACAGTGGGAGTGAATGGGAAGGGGTTTGGGTCCATTGGGATTGTTTACAGTGGCAGTGAATGGGAAGGGGTTTGGGTCCATTGGGAATGTGTACTGTGGGAGTGAATGGGAAGGGGATTGGGTCCATTGGGATTGTGTACAATGGGAGTGAACGGGAAGACGTTTGGGTCCATTGGGATTGCGTCCAGTGGGAGTGAATGGGAAGGGGTTTGGGTCCATTGGGACTGTGTACAGTGGGAGTGAATGGGAAGGGGTTGGGGTCCATTGGGAATGTGTATAGTGGGAGAGAATGGGAAGGGGTTTGGGTCCATTGGGATTGTGTACAGTGGGAGTGAATGGGAAGGGGTTTGGGTCCATTGGGATTGTGTACAGTGGGAGTGAATGGGAAGGGGATTGGGTCCATTGGGATTGTGTACAGTGGGAGTGAATGGGAAGGGGTTTGGGCCCATTGGGATTGTGTACAGTGGGAGTGAATGGGAAGGGGTTTGGGTCCATTGGGAATGTGTACAGTGGGAGTGAATGGGAAGGGGTTTGGGTCCATTGGGATTGTGTGCAGTGGGAGTGAATGGGAAGGGGTTTGGGTCCATTGGGATTGTGTGCAGTGGGAGTGAATGGGAAGGGGTTTGGGTCCATTGGGATTGTGTACAGTGGGAGTGAATGGGAAGGGGTTTGGGTCCATTGGGATTGTGTACAGTGGGAGTGAATGGGAAGGGGTTTGGGTGCATTGGGATTGTGTACAGTGGGAGTGAATGGGAAGGGGTTTGGGTCCATTGGGAATGTGTATAGTGGGAGTGAATGGGAAGGGGTTTGGGTCCATTGGGATTGTGTACAGTGGGAGTGAATGGGAAGGGGTTGGGGTCCATTGGTGCTGTGTACAGTGGGAGTGAATGGGAAGGGGTTTGGGTCCATTGGGATTGTGTACAGTGGGAGTGAATGGGAAGGGGTTTGGATCCATTGGGATTGTGTACAGTGGGAGTGAATGGGAAGGGGTTTGGGTCCATTGGGATTGTGTACAGTGGGAGTGAATGGGAAGGGGTTTGGGTCCATTGGGATTGTGTACAGTGGGAGTGAGTGGGAAGGGGTATGGGTCCATTGGGATTGTGTACAGTGGGAGTGAATGGGAAGGGGTTTGGGTCCATTGGGATTGTTTACAGTGGCAGTGAATGGGAAGGGGTTTGGGTCCATTGGGATTGTGTACAGTGGGAGTGAATGGGAAGTGGATTGGGTCCATTGGGATCGTGTCCAGTGGGAGTGAATGGGAAGGGGTTTGGGTCCATTGGGACTGTGTACAGTGGGAGTGAATGGGAAGGGGTTGCGGTCCATTGGGAATGTGTATAGTGGGAGAGAATGGGAAGGGGTTTGGGTCCATTGGGATTGTGTACAGTGGGAGTGAGTGGGAAGGGGTTTGGGTCCATTGGGATTGTGTACAGTGGGAGTGAATGGGAAGTGGATTGGGTCCATTGGGATTGTGTCCAGTGGGAGTGAACGGGAAGGGGTTTGGGTCCATTGGGATTGTGTACAATGGGAGTGAACGGGAAGACGTTTGGGTCCATTGGGATTGCGTACAGTGGGAGTGAGTGGGAAGGGGTTTGGGTCCATTGGGATTGCGTACAGTGGGAGTGAATGGGAAGTGGATTGGGTCCATTGGGATTGTGTCCAGTGGGAGTGAATGGGAAGGGGTTTGGGTCCATTGGGATTGTGTACAGTGGGAGTGAATGGGAAGGGGTTTGGGTCCATTGGGATTGTGTACAGTGGGAGTGAATGGGAAGTTGATTGGGTCCATTGGGTTTGTGTACAGTGGGAGTGAATGGGAAGGGGTTTGGGTCCATTGGGATTGTGTACAGTGGGAGTGAATGGGAAGGGGTTTGGGTCCATTGGGATTGTGCACAGTGGGAGTGAATGGGAAGGGGTTTGGGTCCATTGGGATTGTGCACAGTGGGAGTGAATGGGAAGGGGTTTGGGTCCATTGGGATTGTGTACAGTGGGAGTGAATGGGAAGGGGTTTGTGTCCATTGGGATTGTGTACAGTGGGAGTCAATGGGAAGTGGATTGGGTCCATTGTGATTGTGTACAGTGGGAGTCAATGGGAAGGGGTTCGGGGTCTAGTGGGATTGTGTACAGTGGGAGTGAATGGGAAGGGGTTTGGGTCCATTGGGATTGTGTACAGTGGGAGTGAATGGGAAGGGGTTTGGGTCCATTGGGATTGTGTACAGTGGGAGTGAATGGGAAGTGGATTGGGTCCATTGGGATTGTGTACAGTGGGAGTGAATGGGAAGGGGTTTGGGTCCATTGGGATTGTGTACAGTGGGAGTGAATGGGAAGTGGATTGGGTCCATTGGGATTGTGTACAGTGGGAGTGAATGGGAAGGGGTTTGGGTCCATTGGGATTGTGTACAGTGGGAGTGAATGGGAAGGGGTTTGGGTCAATTGGGATTGTGTACAGTGGGAGTGAATGGGAAGGGGTTTGGGTCCATTGGGATTGTGTACAGTGGGAGTGAACGGGAAGGGGTTTGGGTCCATTGGGATTGTGTGCAGTGGGAGTGAATGGGAAGGGGTTTGGGTCCATTGGGATTGTGTATAGTGGGAGTGAATGGGAAGTGGATTGGGTCCATTGGGATTGTGTACAGTGGGAGTGAATGGGAAGGGGTTTGGGTCCATTTGGATTGTGTTCAGTGGGAGTGAATGGGAAGTGGATTGGGTCCATTGGGATTGTGTACAGTGGGAGTGAATGGGAAGGGGTTTGGGTCCATTGGGATTGTGTACAGTGGGAGTGAATGGGAAGGGGTTTGGGTCCATTGGGATTGTGTACAGTGGGAGTGAATGGGAAGGGGTTTGGGTCCATTGGGATTGTGTGCAGTGGGAGTGAATGGGAAGGGGTTTGGGTCCATTGGGATTGTGTGCAGTGGGAGTGAATGGGAAGGGGTTTGGGTCCATTGGGATTGTGTACAGTGGGAGTGAATGGGAAGGGGTTTGGGTCCATTGGGATTGTGTACAGTGGGAGTGAATGGGAAGGGGTTTGGGTGCATTGGGATTGTGTACAGTGGGAGTGAATGGGAAGGGGTTTGGGTCCATTGGGATTGTGTACAGTGGGAGTGAATGGGAAGGGGTTGGGGTCCATTGGGGCTGTGTACAGTGGGAGTGAATGGGAAGGGGTTTGGGTCCATTGGGATTGTGTACAGTGGGAGTGGATGGGAAGGGGTTTGGGTCCATTGGGATTATGTACAGTGGGAGTGAGTGGGAAGGGGTTTGGGTCCATTGGGATTGTGTACAGTGGGAGTGAATGGGAAGTGGATTGGGTCCATTGGGATTGTGTCCAGTGGGAGTGAATGGGAAGGGGTTTGGGTCCATTGGGACTGTGTACAGTGGGAGTGAATGGGAAGGGGTTGGGGTCCATTGGGAATGTGTATAGTGGGAGAGAATGGGAAGGGGTTTGGGTCCATTGGGATTGTGTACAGTGGGAGTGAATGGGAAGGGGTTTGGGTCCATTGGGATTGTGTACAGTGGGAGTGAATGGGAAGGGGATTGGGTCCATTGGGATTGTGTACAGTGGGAGTGAATGGGAAGGGGTTTGGGCCCATTGGGATTGTGTACAGTGGGAGTGAATGGGAAGGGGTTTGGGTCCATTGGGAATGTGTACTGTGGGAGTGAATGGGAAGGGGTTTGGGTCCATTGGGATTGTGTGCAGTGGGAGTGAATGGGAAGGGGTTTGGGTCCATTGGGATTGTGTGCAGTGGGAGTGAATGGGAAGGGGTTTGGGTGCATTGGGATTGTGTACAGTGGGAGTGAATGGGAAGGGGTTTGGGTCCATTGGGAATGTGTATAGTGGGAGTGAATGGGAAGGGGTTTGGGTCCATTGGGATTGTGTGCAGTGGGAGTGAATGGGAAGGGGTTTGGGTCCATTGGGATTGTGTATAGTGGGAGTGAATGGGAAGTGGATTGGGTCCATTGGGATTGTGTACAGTGGGAGTGAATGGGAAGGGGTTTGGGTCCATTTGGATTGTGTTCAGTGGGAGTGAATGGGAAGTGGATTGGGTCCATTGGGATTGTGTACAGTGGGAGTGAATGGGAAGGGGTTTGGGTCCATTGGGATTGTGTACAGTGGGAGTGAATGGGAAGGGGTTTGGGTCCATTGGGATTGTGTACAGTGGGAGTGAATGGGAAGGGGTTTGGGTCCATTGGGATTGTGTGCAGTGGGAGTGAATGGGAAGGGGTTTGGGTCCATTGGGATTGTGTGCAGTGGGAGTGAATGGGAAGGGGTTTGGGTCCATTGGGATTGTGTACAGTGGGAGTGAATGGGAAGGGGTTTGGGTCCATTGGGATTGTGTACAGTGGGAGTGAATGGGAAGGGGTTTGGGTGCATTGGGATTGTGTACAGTGGGAGTGAATGGGAAGGGGTTTGGGTCCATTGGGATTGTGTACAGTGGGAGTGAATGGGAAGGGGTTGGGGTCCATTGGGGCTGTGTACAGTGGGAGTGAATGGGAAGGGGTTTGGGTCCATTGGGATTGTGTACAGTGGGAGTGGATGGGAAGGGGTTTGGGTCCATTGGGATTATGTACAGTGGGAGTGAGTGGGAAGGGGTTTGGGTCCATTGGGATTGTGTACAGTGGGAGTGAATGGGAAGTGGATTGGGTCCATTGGGATTGTGTCCAGTGGGAGTGAATGGGAAGGGGTTTGGGTCCATTGGGACTGTGTACAGTGGGAGTGAATGGGAAGGGGTTGGGGTCCATTGGGAATGTGTATAGTGGGAGAGAATGGGAAGGGGTTTGGGTCCATTGGGATTGTGTACAGTGGGAGTGAATGGGAAGGGGTTTGGGTCCATTGGGATTGTGTACAGTGGGAGTGAATGGGAAGGGGATTGGGTCCATTGGGATTGTGTACAGTGGGAGTGAATGGGAAGGGGTTTGGGCCCATTGGGATTGTGTACAGTGGGAGTGAATGGGAAGGGGTTTGGGTCCATTGGGAATGTGTACTGTGGGAGTGAATGGGAAGGGGTTTGGGTCCATTGGGATTGTGTGCAGTGGGAGTGAATGGGAAGGGGTTTGGGTCCATTGGGATTGTGTGCAGTGGGAGTGAATGGGAAGGGGTTTGGGTGCATTGGGATTGTGTACAGTGGGAGTGAATGGGAAGGGGTTTGGGTCCATTGGGAATGTGTATAGTGGGAGTGAATGGGAAGGGGTTTGTGTCCATTGGGATTGTGTACAGTGGGAGTGAATGGGAAGGGGTTGGGGTCCATTGGGGCTGTGTACAGTGGGAGTGAATGGGAAGGGGTTTGGGTCCATTGGGATTGTGTACAGTGGGAGTGAATGGGAAGGGGTTTGGATCCATTGGGATTGTGTACAGTGGGAGTGAATGGGAAGGGGTTTGGGTCCATTGGGATTGTGTACAGTGGGAGTGAATGGGAAGGGGTTTGGGTCCATTGGGATTGTGTACAGTGGGAGTGAGTGGGAAGGGGTTTGGGTCCATTGGGATTGTGTACAGTGGGAGTGAATGGGAAGTGGATTGGGTCCATTGGGATCGTGTCCAGTGGGAGTGAATGGGAAGGGGTTTGGGTCCATTGGGACTGTGTACAGTGGGAGTGAATGGGAAGGGGTTGCGGTCCATTGGGAATGTGTATAGTGGGAGAGAATGGGAAGGGGTTTGGGTCCATTGGGATTGTGTACAGTGGGAGTGAGTGGGAAGGGGTTTGGGTCCATTGGGATTGTGTACAGTGGGAGTGAATGGGAAGTGGATTGGGTCCATTGGGATTGTGTCCAGTGGGAGTGAACGGGAAGGGGTTTGGGTCCATTGGGATTGTGTACAATGGGAGTGAACGGGAAGACGTTTGGGTCCATTGGGATTGCGTACAGTGGGAGTGAGTGGGAAGGGGTTTGGGTCCATTGGGATTGCGTAAAGTGGGAGTGAATGGGAAGTGGATTGGGTCCATTGGGATTGTGTCCAGTGGGAGTGAATGGGAAGGGGTTTGGGTCCATTGGGATTGTGTACAGTGGGAGTGAATGGGAAGGGGTTTGGGTCCATTGGGATTGTGTACAGTGGGAGTGAATGGGAAGTTGATTGGGTCCATTGGGTTTGTGTACAGTGGGAGTGAATGGGAAGGGGTTTGGGTCCATTGGGATTGTGTACAGTGGGAGTGAATGGGAAGGGGTTTGGGTCCATTGGGATTGTGCACAGTGGGAGTGAATGGGAAGGGGTTTGGGTCCATTGGGATTGTGCACAGTGGGAGTGAATGGGAAGGGGTTTGGGTCCATTGGGATTGTGTACAGTGGGAGTGAATGGGAAGGGGTTTGTGTCCATTGGGATTGTGTACAGTGGGAGTCAATGGGAAGTGGATTGGGTCCATTGGGATTGTGTACAGTGGGAGTGAATGGGAAGGGGTTCGGGGTCTAGTGGGATTGTGTACAGTGGGAGTGAATGGGAAGGGGTTTGGGTCCATTGGGATTGTGTACAGTGGGAGTGAATGGGAAGGGGTTTGGGTCCATTGGGATTGTGTACAGTGGGAGTGAATGGGAAGTGGATTGGGTCCATTGGGATTGTGTACAGTGGGAGTGAATGGGAAGGGGTTTGGGTCCATTGGGATTGTGTACAGTGGGAGTGAATGGGAAGTGGATTGGGTCCATTGGGATTGTGTACAGTGGGAGTGAATGGGAAGGGGTTTGGGTCCATTGGGATTGTGTACAGTGGGAGTGAATGGGAAGGGGTTTGGGTCAATTGGGATTGTGTACAGTGGGAGTGAATGGGAAGGGGTTTGGGTCCATTGGGATTGTGTACAGTGGGAGTGAACGGGAAGGGGTTTGGGTCCATTGGGATTGTGTGCAGTGAGAGTGAATGGGAAGGGGTTTGGGTCCATTGGGATTGTGTACAGTGGGAGTGAATGGGAAGGGGTTTGGGTCCATTGGGATTGTGTACAGTGGGAGTGAATGGGAAGGGGTTTGGGTCCATTGGGATTGTGTACAGTGGGAGTGAATGGGAAGTGGATTGGGTCCATTGGGATTGTGTACAGTGGGAGTGAATGGGAAGGGGTTTGGGTCCATTGGGATTGTGTACAGTGGGAGTGAATGGGAAGTGGATTGGGTCCATTGGGATTGTGTACAGTGGGAGTGAATGGGAAGGGGTTTGGGTCCATTTGGATTGTGTACAGTGGGAGTGAATGGGAAGTGGATTGGGTCCATTGGGATTGTGTACAGTGGGAGTGAATGGGAAGGGGTTTGCGTCCATTGGGATTGTGTACAGTGGGAGTGAATGGGAAGGGGTTTGGGTCCATTGGGATTGTGTACAGTGGGAGTGAATGGGAAGGGGTTTGGGTCCATTGGGATTGTGTGCAGTGGGAGTGAATGGGAAGGGGTTTGGGTCCATTGGGATTGTGTACAGTGGGAGTGAATGGGAAGGGGTTTGGGTCCATTGGGATTGTGTACAGTGGGAGTGAATGGGAAGGGGTTTGGGTGCATTGGGATTGTGTACAGTGGGAGTGAATGGGAAGGGGTTTGGGTCCATTGGGATTGTGTACAGTGGGAGTGAATGGGAAGGGGTTGGGGTCCATTGGGGCTGTGTACAGTGGGAGTGAATGGGAAGGGGTTTGGGTCCATTGGGATTGTGTACAGTGGGAGTGAATGGGAAGGGGTTTGGATCCATTGGGATTGTGTACAGTGGGAGTGAATGGGAAGGGGATTGGGTCCATTGGGATTGTGTACAGTGGGAGTGGATGGGAAGGGGTTTGGGTCCATTGGGATTATGTACAGTGGGAGTGAGTGGGAAGGGGTTTGGGTCCATTGGGATTGTGTACAGTGGGAGTGAATGGGAAGTGGATTGGGTCCATTGGGATTGTGTCCAGTGGGAGTGAATGGGAAGGGGTTTGGGTCCATTGGGACTGTGTACAGTGGGAGTGAATGGGAAGGGGTTGGGGTCCATTGGGAATGTGTATAGTGGGAGAGAATGGGAAGGGGTTTGGGTCCATTGGGATTGTGTACAGTGGGAGTGAATGGGAAGGGGTTTGGGTCCATTGGGACTGTGTACAGTGGGAGTGAATGGGAAGGGGATTGGGTCCATTGGGATTGTGTACAGTGGGAGTGAATGGGAAGGGGTTTGGGCCCATTGGGATTGTGTACAGTGGGAGTGAATGGGAAGGGGTTTGGGTCCATTGGGAATGTGTACTGTGGGAGTGAATGGGAAGGGGTTTGGGTCCATTGGGATTGTGTGCAGTGGGAGTGAATGGGAAGGGGTTTGGGTCCATTGGGATTGTGTGCAGTGGGAGTGAATGGGAAGGGGTTTGGGTCCATTGGGATTGTGTGCAGTGGGAGTGAATGGGAAGGGGTTTGGGTCCATTGGGATTGTGTACAGTGGGAGTGAATGGGAAGGGGTTTGGGTGCATTGAGATTGTGTACAGTGGGAGTGAATGGGAAGGGGTTTGGGTCCATTGGGAATGTGTATAGTGGGAGTGAATGGGAAGGGGTTTGGGTCCATTGGGATTGTGTACAGTGGGAGTGAATGGGAAGGGGTTGGGGTCCATTGGGGCTGTGTACAGTGGGAGTGAATGGGAAGGGGTTTGGGTCCATTGGGATTGTGTACAGTGGGAGTGAGTGGGAAGGGGTTTGGGTCCATTGGGATTGTGTACAGTGCGAGTGAATGGGAAGTGGACTGGGTCCATTGGGATCGTGTCCAGTGGGAGTGAATGGGAAGGGGTTTGGGTCCATTGGGACTGTGTACAGTGGGAGTGAATGGGAAGGGGTTGGGGTCCATTGGGAATGTGTATAGTGGGAGAGAATGGGAAGGGGTATGGGTCCATTGGGATTGTGTACAGTGGGAGTGAATGGGAAGGGGTTTGGGTCCATTGGGATTGTGTACAGTGGGAGTGAATGGGAAGGGGTTTGGGTCCATTGGGATTGTGTACAGTGGGAGTGAATGGGAAGGGGTTTGGGTCCATTGGGAATGTGTACAGTGGGAGTGAATGGGAAGGGGTTTGGGTCCATTGGGACTGTGTACAGTGGGAGTGAATGGGAAGGGGTTTGGGTCCATTGGGACTGTGTACAGTGGGAGTGAACGGGAAGGGGTTGGGGTCCATTGGGAATGTGTATAGTGGGAGTGAATGGGAAGGGGTTTGCGTCCATTGGGATTGTGTACAGTGGGAGTGAATGGGAAGGGGTTTGGGTCCATTGGGATTGTGTACAGTGGGAGTGAATGGGAAGGGGTTTGGGTCCATTGGGATTGTGTACAGTGGGAGTGAATGGGAAGGGGTTTGGGTCCATTGGGATTGTGTACAGTGGGAGTGAATGGGAAGGGGTTTGGGTCCATTGGGATTGTGTACAGTGGGAGTGAGTGGGAAGGGGTTTGGGTCCATTGGGATTGTGTACAGTGGGAGTGAATGGGAAGTGGATTGGGTCCATTGGGATTGTGTCCAGTGGGAGTGAACGGGAAGGGGTTTGGGTCCATTGGGATTGTGTACAATGGGAGTGAACGGGAAGACGTTTGGGTCCATTGGGATTGCGTACAGTGGGAGTGAGTGGGAAGGGGTTTGGGTCCATTGGGATTGCGTACAGTGGGAGTGAATGGGAAGTGGATTGGGTCCATTGGGATTGTGTCCAGTGGGAGTGAATGGGAAGGGGTTTGGGTCCATTGGGATTGTGTACAGTGGGAGTGAATGGGAAGGGGTTTGGGTCCATTGGGATTGTGTACAGTGGGAGTGAATGGGAAGTTGATTGGGTCCATTGGGTTTGTGTACAGTGGGAGTGAATGGGAAGGGGTTTGGGTCCATTGGGATTGTGTACAGTGGGAGTGAATGGGAAGGGGTTTGGGTCCATTGGGATTGTGCACAGTGGGAGTGAATGGGAAGGGGTTTGGGTCCATTGGGATTGTGCACAGTGGGAGTGAATGGGAAGGGGTTTGGGTCCATTGGGATTGTGTACAGTGGGAGTGAATGGGAAGGGGTTTGTGTCCATTGGGATTGTGTACAGTGGGTGTCAATGGGAAGTGGATTGGGTCCATTGGGATTGTGTACAGTGGGAGTGAATGGGAAGGGGTTTGGGGTCTAGTGGAATTGTGTACAGTGGGAGTGAATGGGAAGGGGTTTGGGTCCATTGGGATTGTGTCCAGTGAGAGTGAATGGGAAGGGGTTTGGGTCCATTGGGATTGTGTACAGTGGGAGTGAATGGGAAGTGGATTGGGTCCATTGGGATTGTGTACAGTGGGAGTGAATGGGAAGGGGTTTGGGTCCATTGGGATTGTGTACAGTGGGAGTGAATGGGAAGTGTATTGGGTCCATTGGGATTGTGTACAGTGGGAGTGAATGGGAAGGGGTTTGGGTCCATTGGGATTGTGTACAGTGGGAGTTAATGGGAAGGGGTTTGGGTCAATTGGGATTGTGTACAGTGGGAGTGAATGGGAAGGGGTTTGGGTCCATTGGGATTGTGTGCAGTGGGAGTGAATGGGAAGGGGTTTGGGTCCATTGGGATTGTGTGCAGTGGGAGTGAATGGGAAGTGGATTGGGTCCATTGATATTGTGTCCAGTGGGAGTGAACGGGAAGGGGTTTGGGTCCATTGGGATTGTGTACAATGGGAGTGAACGGGAAGACGTTTGGGTCCATTGGGATTGCGTACAGTGGGAGTGAGTGGGAAGGGGTTTGGGTCCATTGGGATTGCGTACAGTGGGAGTGAATGGGAAGTGGATTGGGTCCATTGGGATTGTGTCCAGTGGGAGTGAATGGGAAGGGGTTTGGGTCCATTGGGATTGTGTACAGTGGGAGTGAATGGGAAGGGGTTTGGGTCCATTGGGATTGTGTACAGTGGGAGTGAATGGGAAGTGGATTGGGTCCATTGGGTTTGTGTACAGTGGGAGTGAATGGGAAGGGGTTTGGGTCCATTGGGATTGTGTACAGTGGGAGTGAATGGGAAGGGGTTTGGGTCCATTGGGACTGTGCACAGTGGGAGTGAATGGGAAGGGGTTTGGGTCCATTGGGATTGTGCACAGTGGGAGTGAATGGGAAGGGGTTTGGGTCCATTGGGATTGTGTACAGTGGGAGTGAATGGGAAGGGGTTTGTGTCCATTGGGATTGTGTACAGTGGGTGTCAATGGGAAGTGGATTGGGTCCATTGGGATTGTGTACAGTGGGAGTGAATGGGAAGGGGTTTGGGTCCATTGGGATTGTGTACAGTGGGAGTTAATGGGAAGGGGTTTGGGTCAATTGGGATTGTGTACAGTGGGAGTGAATGGGAAGGGGTTTGGGTCCATTGGGATTGTGTGCAGTGGGAGTGAATGGGAAGGGGTTTGGGTCCATTGGGATTGTGTGCAGTGGGAGTGAATGGGAAGGGGTTTGGGCCCATTGGGATTGTGTACAGTGGGAGTGAATGGGAAGGGGTTTGGGTCCATTGGGATTGTGTACAGTGGGAGTGAATGGGAAGGGGTTTGGGTCCATTGGGATTGTGTGGAGTGGGAGTGAGTGGGAAGGGGTTTGGGTCCATTGGGATTGTGTACAGTGGGAGTGAACGGGAAGGGGTTTGGGTCCATTGGGATTGTGTGCAGTGGGAGTGAATGGGAAGGGGTTTGGGTCCATTGGGATTGTGTACAGTGGGAGTGAATGGGAAGGGGTTTGGGTCCATTGGGATTGTGTACAGTGGGAGTGAACGGGAAGGGGTTTGGGTCCATTGGGATTGTGTGCAGTGGGAGTGAATGGGAAGGGGTTTGGGTCCATTGGGATTGTGTACAGTGGGAGTGAATGGGAAGGGGTTTGGGTCCATTGGGATTGTGTACAGTGGGAGTGAATGGGAAGGGGTTTGGGTCCATTGGGATTGTGTACAGTGGGAGTGAATGGGAAGTGGATTGGGTCCATTGGGATTGTGTACAGTGGGAGTGAATGGGAAGGGGTGTGGGTCCATTGGGATTGTGTACAGTGGGAGTGAATTGGAAGGGGTTTGGGTCCATTGGGACTGTGTACAGTGGGAGTGAATGGGAAGGGGTTGGGGTCCATTGGGAATGTGTATAGTGGGAGAGAATGGGAAGGGGTTTGGGTCCATTGGGACTGTGTACAGTGGGAGTGAATGGGAAGGGGTTGCGGTCCATTGGGAATGTGTATAGTGGGAGAGAATGGGAAGGGGTTTGGGTCCATTGGGATTGTGTACAGTGGGAGTGAGTGGGAAGGGGTTTGGGTCCATTGGGATTGTGTACAGTGGGAGTGAATGGGAAGTGGATTGGGTCCATTGGGATTGTGTCCAGTGGGAGTGAACGGGAAGGGGTTTGGGTCCATTGGGATTGTGTACAATGGGAGTGAACGGGAAGACGTTTGGGTCCATTGGGATTGCGTACAGTGGGAGTGAGTGGGAAGGGGTTTGGGTCCATTGGGATTGCGTAAAGTGGGAGTGAATGGGAAGTGGATTGGGTCCATTGGGATTGTGTCCAGTGGGAGTGAATGGGAAGGGGTTTGGGTCCATTGGGATTGTGTACAGTGGGAGTGAATGGGAAGGGGTTTGGGTCCATTGGGATTGTGTACAGTGGGAGTGAATGGGAAGTTGATTGGGTCCATTGGGTTTGTGTACAGTGGGAGTGAATGGGAAGGGGTTTGGGTCCATTGGGATTGTGTACAGTGGGAGTGAATGGGAAGGGGTTTGGGTCCATTGGGATTGTGCACAGTGGGAGTGAATGGGAAGAGGTTTGGGTCCATTGGGATTGTGCACAGTGGGAGTGAATGGGAAGGGGTTTGGGTCCATTGGGATTGTGTACAGTGGGAGTGAATGGGAAGGGGTTTGTGTCCATTGGGATTGTGTACAGTGGGAGTCAATGGGAAGTGGATTGGGTCCATTGGGATTGTGTACAGTGGGAGTGAATGGGAAGGGGTTCGGGGTCTAGTGGGATTGTGTACAGTGGGAGTGAATGGGAAGGGGTTTGGGTCCATTGGGATTGTGTACAGTGGGAGTGAATGGGAAGGGGTTTGGGTCCATTGGGATTGTGTACAGTGGGAGTGAATGGGAAGTGGATTGGGTCCATTGGGATTGTGTACAGTGGGAGTGAATGGGAAGGGGTTTGGGTCCATTGGGATTGTGTACAGTGGGAGTGAATGGGAAGTGGATTGGGTCCATTGGGATTGTGTACAGTGGGAGTGAATGGGAAGGGGTTTGGGTCCATTGGGATTGTGTACAGTGGGAGTGAATGGGAAGGGGTTTGGGTCAATTGGGATTGTGTACAGTGGGAGTGAATGGGAAGGGGTTTGGGTCCATTGGGATTGTGTACAGTGGGAGTGAACGGGAAGGGGTTTGGGTCCATTGGGATTGTGTGCAGTGGGAGTGAATGGGAAGGGGTTTGGGTCCATTGGGATTGTGTACAGTGGGAGTGAATGGGAAGGGGTTTGGGTCCATTGGGATTGTGTACAGTGGGAGTGAATGGGAAGGGGTTTGGGTCCATTGGGATTGTGTACAGTGGGAGTGAATGGGAAGTGGATTGGGTCCATTGGGATTGTGTACAGTGGGAGTGAATGGGAAGGGGTTTGGGTCCATTGGGATTGTGTACAGTGGGAGTGAATGGGAAGTGGATTGGGTCCATTGGGATTGTGTACAGTGGGAGTGAATAGGAAGGGGTTTGGGTCCATTTGGATTGTGTACAGTGGGAGTGAATGGGAAGTGGATTGGGTCCATTGGGATTGTGTACAGTGGGAGTGAATGGGAAGGGGTTTGCGTCCATTGGGATTGTGTATAGTGGGAGTGAATGGGAAGGGGTTTGGGTCCATTGGGATTGTGTACAGTGGGAGTGAATGGGAAGGGGTTTGGGTCCATTGGGATTGTGTGCAGTGGGAGTGAATGGGAAGGGGTTTGGGTCCATTGGGATTGTGTGCAGTGGGAGTGAATGGGAAGGGGTTTGGGTCCATTGGGATTGTGTACAGTGGGAGTGAATGGGAAGGGGTTTGGGTCCATTGGGATTGTGTACAGTGGGAGTGAATGGGAAGGGGTTTGGGTGCATTGGGATTGTGTACAGTGGGAGTGAATGGGAAGGGGTTTGGGTCCATTGGGATTGTGTACAGTGGGAGTGAATGGGAAGGGGTTGGGGTCCATTGGGGCTGTGTACAGTGGGAGTGAATGGGAAGGGGTTTGGGTCCATTGGGATTGTGTACAGTGGGAGTGAATGGGAAGGGGTTTGGATCCATTGGGATTGTGTACAGTGGGAGTGAATGGGAAGGGGATTGGGTCCATTGGGATTGTGTACAGTGGGAGTGGATGGGAAGGGGTTTGGGTCCATTGGGATTATGTACAGTGGGAGTGAGTGGGAAGGGGTTTGGGTCCATTGGGATTGTGTACAGTGGGAGTGAATGGGAAGTGGATTGGGTCCATTGGGATTGTGTCCAGTGGGAGTGAATGGGAAGGGGTTGGGGTCCATTGGGAATGTGTATAGTGGGAGAGAATGGGAAGGGGTTTGGGTCCATTGGGATTGTGTACAGTGGGAGTGAATGGGAAGGGGTTTGGGTCCATTGGGATTGTGTACAGTGGGAGTGAATGGGAAGGGGATTGGGTCCATTGGGATTGTGTACAGTGGGAGTGAATGGGAAGGGGTTTGGGCCCATTGGGATTGTGTACAGTGGGAGTGAATGGGAAGGGGTTTGGGTCCATTGGGAATGTGTACTGTGGGAGTGAATGGGAAGGGGTTTGGGTCCATTGGGATTGTGTGCAGTGGGAGTGAATGGGAAGGGGTTTGGGTCCATTGGGATTGTGTACAGTGGGAGTGAGTGGGAAGGGGTTTGGGTCCATTGGGATTGTGTACAGTGGGAGTGAATGGGAAGTGGACTGGGTCCATTGGGATCGTGTCCAGTGGGAGTGAATGGGAAGGGGTTTGGGTCCATTGGGACTGTGTACAGTGGGAGTGAATGGGAAGGGGTTGGGGTCCATTGGGAATGTGTCTCGTGGGAGAGAATGGGAAGGGGTTTGGGTCCATTGGGATTGTGTACAGTGGGAGTGAATGGGAAGGGGTTTGGGTCCATTGGGATTGTGTACAGTGGGAGTGAATGGGAAGGGGTTTGGGTCCATTGGGAATGTGTACAGTGGGAGTGAATGGGAAGGGGTTTGGGTCCATTGGGACTGTGTACAGTGGGAGTGAATGGGAAGGGGTTTGGGTCCATTGGGACTGTGTACAGTGGGAGTGAATGGGAAGGGGTTGGGGTCCATTGGGAATGTGTATAGTGGGAGTGAATGGGAAGGGGTTTGCGTCCATTGGGATTGTGTACAGTGGGAGTGAATGGGAAGGGGTTTGGGTCCATTGGGATTGTGTACAGTGGGAGTGAATGGGAAGGGGTTTGGGTCCATTGGGATTGTGTACAGTGGGAGTGAATGGGAAGGGGTTTGGGTCCATTGGGATTGTGTACAATGGGAGTGAACGGGAAGACGTTTGGGTCCATTGGGATTGCGTACAGTGGGAGTGAGTGGGAAGGGGTTTGGGTCCATTGGGATTGCGTACAGTGGGAGTGAATGGGAAGTGGATTGGGTCCATTGGGATTGTGTCCAGTGGGAGTGAATGGGAAGGGGTTTGGGTCCATTGGGATTGTGTACAGTGGGAGTGAATGGGAAGGGGTTTGGGTCCATTGGGATTGTGTACAGTGGGAGTGAATGGGAAGTTGATTGGGTCCATTGGGTTTGTGTACAGTGGGAGTGAATGGGAAGGGGTTTGGGTCCATTGGGATTGTGTACAGTGGGAGTGAATGGGAAGGGGTTTGGGTCCATTGGGATTGTGCACAGTGGGAGTGAATGGGAAGGGGTTTGGGTCCATTGGGATTGTGCACAGTGGGAGTGAATGGGAAGGGGTTTGGGTCCATTGGGATTGTGTACAGTGGGAGTGAATGGGAAGGGGTTTGTGTCCATTGGGATTGTGTACAGTGGGTGTCAATGGGAAGTGGATTGGGTCCATTGGGATTGTGTACAGTGGGAGTGAATGGGAAGGGGTTTGGGGTCTAGTGGGATTGTGTACAGTGGGAGTGAATGGGAAGGGGTTTGGGTCCATTGGGATTGTGTCCAGTGAGAGTGAATGGGAAGGGGTTTGGGTCCATTGGGATTGTGTACAGTGGGAGTGAATGGGAAGTGGATTGGGTCCATTGGGATTGTGTACAGTGGGAGTGAATGGGAAGGGGTTTGGGTCCATTGGGATTGTGTACAGTGGGAGTGAATGGGAAGTGTATTGGGTCCATTGGGATTGTGTACAGTGGGAGTGAATGGGAAGGGGTTTGGGTCCATTGGGATTGTGTACAGTGGGAGTTAATGGGAAGGGGTTTGGGTCAATTGGGATTGTGTACAGTGGGAGTGAATGGGAAGGGGTTTGGGTCCATTGGGATTGTGTGCAGTGGGAGTGAATGGGAAGGGGTTTGGGTCCATTGGGATTGTGTGCAGTGGGAGTGAATGGGAAGTGGATTGGGTCCATTGGGATTGTGTCCAGTGGGAGTGAACGGGAAGGGGTTTGGGTCCATTGGGATTGTGTACAATGGGAGTGAACGGGAAGACGTTTGGGTCCATTGGGATTGCGTACAGTGGGAGTGAGTGGGAAGGGGTTTGGGTCCATTGGGATTGCGTACAGTGGGAGTGAATGGGAAGTGGATTGGGTCCATTGGGATTGTGTCCAGTGGGAGTGAATGGGAAGGGGTTTGGGTCCATTGGGATTGTGTACAGTGGGAGTGAATGGGAAGGGGTTTGGGTCCATTGGGATTGTGTACAGTGGGAGTGAATGGGAAGTTGATTGGGTCCATTGGGTTTGTGTACAGTGGGAGTGAATGGGAAGGGGTTTGGGTCCATTGGGATTGTGTACAGTGGGAGTGAATGGGAAGGGGTTTGGGTCCATTGGGATTGTGCACAGTGGGAGTGAATGGGAAGGGGTTTGGGTCCATTGGGATTGTGCACAGTGGGAGTGAATGGGAAGGGGTTTGGGTCCATTGGGATTGTGTACAGTGGGAGTGAATGGGAAGGGGTTTGTGTCCATTGGGATTGTGTACAGTGGGTGTCAATGGGAAGTGGATTGGGTCCATTGGGATTGTGTACAGTGGGAGTGAATGGGAAGGGGTTTGGGGTCTAGTGGGATTGTGTACAGTGGGAGTGAATGGGAAGGGGTTTGGGTCCATTGGGATTGTGTCCAGTGAGAGTGAATGGGAAGGGGTTTGGGTCCATTGGGATTGTGTACAGTGGGAGTGAATGGGAAGTGGATTGGGTCCATTGGGATTGTGTACAGTGGGAGTGAATGGGAAGGGGTTTGGGTCCATTGGGATTGTGTACAGTGGGAGTGAATGGGAAGTGTATTGGGTCCATTGGGATTGTGTACAGTGGGAGTGAATGGGAAGGGGTTTGGGTCCATTGGGATTGTGTACAGTGGGAGTTAATGGGAAGGGGTTTGGGTCAATTGGGATTGTGTACAGTGGGAGTGAATGGGAAGGGGTTTGGGTCCATTGGGATTGTGTGCAGTGGGAGTGAATGGGAAGGGGTTTGGGTCCATTGGGATTGTGTGCAGTGGGAGTGAATGGGAAGGGGTTTGGGCCCATTGGGATTGTGTACAGTGGGAGTGAATGGGAAGGGGTTTGGGTCCATTGGGATTGTGTACAGTGGGAGTGAATGGGAAGGGGTTTGGGTCCATTGGGATTGTGTGGAGTGGGAGTGAGTGGGAAGGGGTTTGGGTCCATTGGGATTGTGTACAGTGGGAGTGAACGGGAAGGGGTTTGGGTCCATTGGGATTGTGTGCAGTGGGAGTGAATGGGAAGGGGTTTGGGTCCATTGGGATTGTGTACAGTGGGAGTGAATGGGAAGGGGTTTGGGTCCATTGGGATTGTGTACAGTGGGAGTGAACGGGAAGGGGTTTGGGTCCATTGGGATTGTGTGCAGTGGGAGTGAATGGGAAGGGGTTTGGGTCCATTGGGATTGTGTACAGTGGGAGTGAATGGGAAGGGGTTTGGGTCCATTGGGATTGTGTACAGTGGGAGTGAATGGGAAGGGGTTTGGGTCCATTGGGATTGTGTACAGTGGGAGTGAATGGGAAGTGGATTGGGTCCATTGGGATTGTGTACAGTGGGAGTGAATGGGAAGGGGTGTGGGTCCATTGGGATTGTGTACAGTGGGAGTGAATGGGAAGGGGTTTGGGTCCATTGGGACTGTGCACAGTGGGAGTGAATGGGAAGGGATTTGGGTCCATTGGGATTGTGTACAGTGGGAGTGAATGGGAAGGGGTTTGGGTCCATTGGGGCTGTGTACAGTGGGAGTGAATGGGAAGGGGTTTGGGTCCATTGGGATTGTGTACAGTGGGAGTGAATGGGAAGGGGTTTGGATCCATTGGGATTGTGTACAGTGGGAGTGAATGGGAAGGGGTTTGGGTCCATTGGGATTGTGTACAGTGGGAGTGGATGGGAAGGGGTTTGGGTCCATTGGGATTATGTACAGTGGGAGTGAGTGGGAAGGGGTTTGGGTCCATTGGGATTGTGTACAGTGGGAGTGAATGGGAAGTGGATTGGGTCCATTGGGATTGTGTCCAGTGGGAGTGAATGGGAAGAGGTTTGGGTCCATTGGGACTGTGTACAGTGGGAGTGAATGGGAAGGGGTTGGGGTCCATTGGGAATGTGTATAGTGGGAGAGAATGGGAAGGGGTTTGGGTCAATTGGGATTGTGTACAGTGGGAGTGAATGGGAAGGGGTTTGGGTCCATTGGGATTGTGTACAGTGGGAGTGAATGGGAAGGGGTTTAGGTCCATTGGGAATGCGTACAGTGGGAGTGAATGGGAAGAGGTTTGGGTCCATTGGGATTGTGTGCAGTGGGAGTGAATGGGAAGGGGTTTGGGTCCATTGGGATTGTGTGCAGTGGGAGTGAATGGGAAGGGGTTTGGGTCCATTGGGATTGTGTATAGTGGGAGTGAATGGGAAGGGGTTTGGGTCCATTGGGATTGTGTACAGTGGGAGTGAATGGGAAGGGGTTTGGGTGCATTGGGATTGTGTACAGTGGGAGTGAATGGGAAGGGGTTTGGGTCCATTGGGAATGTGTATAGTGGGAGTGAATGGGAAGGGGTTTGGGTCCATTGGGATTGTGTCCAGTGGGAGTGAATGGGAAGGGGTTGGTGTCCATTGGGGCTGTGTACAGTGGGAGTGAATGGGAAGGGGTTTGGGTCCATTGGGATTGTGGACAGTGGGAGTGAATGGGAAGGGGTTTGGGTCCATTGGGATTGTGTACAGTGGGAGTGAATGGGAAGGGGTTTGGGTCCATTGGGATTGTGTACAGTGGGAGTGAATGGGAAGGGGTTTGGGTCCATTGGGATTGTGTACAGTGGGAGTGAGTGGGAAGGGGTTTGGGTCCATTGGGATTGTGTACAGTGGGAGTGAATGGGAAGTGGATTGGGTCCATTGGGATTGTGTCCAGTGGGAGTGAATTGGAAGGGGTTTGGGTCCATTGGGACTGTGTACAGTGGGAGTGAATGGGAAGGGGTTGGGGTCCATTGGGAATGTGTATAGTGGGAGAGAATGGGAAGGGGTTTGGGTCCATTGGGAATGTGTATAGTGGGAGTGAATGGGAAGGGGTTTGGGTCCATTGGGATTGTGTACAGTGGGAGTGAATGGGAAGGGGTTTGGGTCCATTGGGAATGTGTATAGTGGGAGTGAATGGGAAGGGGTTTGGGTCCATTGGGATTGTGTACAGTGGGAGTGAATGGGAAGGGGTTGGTGTCCATTGGGGCTGTGTACAGTGGGAGTGAATGGGAAGGG